>NC_057795.1:549261331-549375197 GCF_018294505.1 Triticum aestivum | reverse complement strand
AATAATGTTCGGAAGTATGACCCACTGAACCCAATTGAATGTCTTGAGCTTCATCTAAAAAAAGTGGTATTGAAGAATTATGATGGCACCAAGAGTTCATCTATTGACTTTGCCAAGTTCTTTGTTCTGAATGCGAAAAGGCTAAAGGAAATGAAGATCAGGTTTCCTTACCACCGCCAGCACCGATGGTGTACTAGTCAACTCCTTAACCTACAATGCAACAGTAGAGCTTCTCGAGATGCTCGAATTGAACTGAGATGTGGCACTAAGGATGCTTTCACACACAACAGGCATACCCATGATTTGTCAATGGATGACCCCTTTGACTTGCCCTCCATTGTATGCTCAACGTGTGAAGAGAAGGGTCTAGGAGATGTTGTATACCAAATTTAGTTAGAACTTGGGCTGCCAAGACCACCAACGTGTGGTTCTAGCCAGTAAGGGCCTGTTCGGCAACTCCCCAGCTCCTGGCTTCGCCGAACCCGCTGGTGGAGCTGGGCCGAACGGTTGGACTCCGCGAAGCTAGCTTCCGAGATCTGGGGCTGGTCGTAGTACAAAAACCTCGAAATCACTAATTAAGGAGTACTCCTTGCGAAGATCACTCCAACTTTCCCAGGTTGCGACAAAGCTGGTGTTTCGCCGATCTCAGAAATTGGAAAACGAGGAGTTCAAGCTATTTACGGAGAGTTGCCACCGCCAAGTCAAAGAAAACGATTCGTTCGAGTGGAAAACAGAAGGAGCTTGTCGCTTCCCTCCCTACCAGGCTGGAATGGAGCTACAGGTCAAAAAAAAAAGAGAGGCTGGAATGGAGCTTAATGGGCTAGGCAGCTAGCGGCCCAAGACTAGCGATTGGGATCATGGAGTTCGGTTGCCGAACAGTTTTTCCGATCTGAGATTTTTGTCAAGAAGCTGGAAGCTAGATCGAGAAGCCGGATTTGAGGATTTTCTGGAGTTGGGCAGTTGCTGAACAGGCCCTAAGCCTCCAAGTCTTTCTCTGATGTAGTCGATGCCCATCTTGAAACTTTGCCTTCTTTTCAAAGCCCAAGCTTCTGTATCTAGCCTATAATGTTGTCCTGGCCTTCTACTTCACTTAGTGATGGAATGTTTTGTGGCCCACTCAGGATTTTACCAGGACAACAAGGTGGTGTGTAAGCTCAGGCTTCGAATCTGAACCTGTGTAATCTATTTTCTGTTGAATTGCGCTTGAAGGGGTTCCTCAGTATTTTATTTTCTGTTCTATTGGGCTTGGATTCTAGTTCTAGTCTGTTAATACATGTTTAGGCTCTGAGTTGGTTGTCCTTGTTTCTTTGCTGTTTGGTCCTCCACTCCTCCTTCAAGCAGTGTATGCCATGCATGGTCTGGAAGCCCCAAAGCAGAGTATTCCCTCCTTCCCATAAGCTAACATATGTATGATGGCAGCAAATACTGATCCATTCGAACAGATCCTCAATGCAACGATGATGACATAAAGCAGAGATATGCAAACATATATAGGATCATCAATCTTTTCCTGCAGATGGAGCGTGCCGCTAGTAAACAGAACATACACGATGATGTACAGTGATATAATTGTTTACATACTGAACTAGTTTTGCAGTTTTGTTGGAATGTTCTACTGTGAAACCTATGTCTGAAACAACTCCCAGTCACCATCAAAACAAGATACGGTGAGTTGATCGGCAAACTCTTAACATGCCTAGACTTCTCCAGACCCCCCCAAAAAATGACATCCAGTAAGCCAATACCATCAACTTCCTAATTTATTAGGGCAACAGCTGCTGTTAGTTTTAAGAAACCAGTCAAAGGAAATCTTAGAGTAAACAGAAAGACAAGGTACTACTCCTATAACAAGTCCATCTAACTTTCTAAAACTCAAATAAAATTCATCTTTATTTCTATCCAAGTCTTGAACATCATCAGGCTAAATATTAGTTTTTTCCTTGTATAAACGGCAGCAAGAGAATAACAAGTGCACAATGTTGCCTCATCTTCAGACTTGTGGTAGGTCATTAGATGCGGCACCGGGTCATTTCAGCCATTTCCTGTAATTACCTTGTTGCTATGATCAGTGTTTCTCGTTGCCGTGTGCATGACCAGTACATTATGATGCAGCAGCTAGTGTCAGTGTCAGCCAGCTGATTTGTTCCACAAAAGTTGGAGCTGAGGATACATGTATTGGCGACAAGTCTGAATTTGCAGCAGCCCTGTAGAATTGCAAACAAGTGAGGTACTAGGTCCTGATTGTTCACCCAACCAATGCCCTTGTCTTGCTCAAAACTGTACCCTACAGTCATTGTGCGCGGTGCAGGGGACAAGCCACAAACGCATACTGAAAGAACTCAGCGATATATACACTGGAAACCCAAGGCTTCAACTTTCTGCCAAGTGCTCTGTCAGCTCAGCTGATCCTAGCAAGCATCACGAATTGAACTCTCCAAGTTCCCGGCTCGCTCCTTTAATCTGTCTCTAGGTAGGCTGCCCCCTTTTCTTCTGCTATTGCTCTCTCTAGTTCCCAAACTATATATCGTTTCTTATGTGGATTCATCTCACGCCCTCCCTGTATCAGATAGACTGATGAGTTTAGATCAAAGGGATTGTTTGTGGAATCCCTCTTTCTATTATTTCTTTATGAAAAAACCATCTACTGTATTTACAAGCAGGTTACTAGTACAAAAAAGCTGCGAACTCCATAGTTTTAAATAGCCGGCTATAGCCTTTTCAACATGGTGCCGCTAAATGGTCTCCTTCACAAATAGCCCGCTATACCTCCGCTGTAGCTGATTTGGAGGCCCACCGCTATTTTCCATAGCCCGCTATTTAAAACATTGGCGAACACACAACAATGAGATAGCGGAAGTAGTAAATTGAAAGGATGGAAGAAAGTAAGCCTCTGTTTTTTTTTTGAGACGAGGCAAAAAGATTTGCCATTCAAACAGTAGAGGTTCAAGACAAAGCCACAAGGTGGTGAGGCAAAACAACTACTCAAGTGGCAATCACCCACAGGAGTGCCTCCTCTTTGATTTTTTTTGTCAACAATGATCATAGTTGGGGTAGCGGTGTTCCAAAAGACCCTAGCATTTTGCTCCTTCCACACTTCCTAGGATATGAGCATCATCAGATCCTTGCTTTCTAATTTGGAGATCTTTTGAGGATGCCAGTTCACCAATCTTCCACCATGACCATGCTTGACCACTCACTCGTCAAGATGTCAACGAAGCCAATCCACACCTTCACTGTATTCCAAATCATAATCGTGTAACAACATAGGAAAAGCAAGTGGGCTGACATTTCTTGAATTTGGTTGCAAAGAGGGCACACGTCACAATTGGGCCACCCCCTATGGTGAAGTCTGTCAGCCCATTTTGGACGGCTGGCAGACTTCACCGTAGGGGGTAACCCACCCCTTCCAAACAGTTTATAGCAAAGGCGTGATGGTGAACCCTCCAATTGCACCTCGTTGGCCGAGGGCGACGAGAACAAACCGTTATTGGTGAACTTCCACGCGATCACATTGTCCGTGTCATGGTCGAGAGTAACACCATCCAACATCTCCCGGAAGGGTGGCAAACTCCTGTATGTGTTCAATGGTAATGACGTCCGCCATGTCGATTTGAGTGACCTAGGTATCATGGAGAGCTTTTTGCACTGTGTTGCCCTTCTTTCTAGAAACATCAAATATTTTTGGCGTGATGTTCTTTGGCCTCAAACCGTCCACCCAAGGTGACTCCCAAAATTTTGTCTTAACACCATTCCCATCCGTGACTTTAATTTCCATCACGAAGAGATCTCTATCTCACATGGGATACCCAGTCACAATAGGGTGTAGATGGCTAAGTCCACTCAAACCGAAGACAATGAAGTTGAAGGTGTTGGAAATATGCCCTAGAGGCAATAATAAAAGGATTATTATTATATTTCCTTGTTCATGATAATTGTCTTTTATTCATGCTATAATTGTATTATCCGGAAATCGTAATACACGTGTGAATACATAGACCACAACATGTCCCTAGTGAGGCTCTAGTTGACTAGCTCGTTGATCAACAGATAGTCATGGTTTCCTGACTATGGACACTAGATGTCATTGATAATGGGATCACATCATTAGGAGAATGATGTGATGGACAAGACCCAATCCTAAACATAGCACAAGATCGTGTAGTTCATTTGCTAGAGCTTTTCCAGTGTCAAGTATCTTTTCCTTAGACCATGAGATCGTGTAACTCCCGGATACCGTAGGAGTGCTTTGGGTGTACCAAACGTCACAACGTAACTGGGTGACTATAAAGGTACGCTACGGGTATCTCCGAAAGTGTCTGTTGGGTTGACACGGATCAAGACTGGGATTTGTCACTCCGTATGACGGAGAGGTATCTCTGGGACCACTCGGTAATGCATCATCATAATGAGCTCAAAGTGACCAAGTGTCTGGTCACGGGATCATGTATTACGGTACGAGTAAAGTGACTTGCCGGTAACGAGATTGAACGAGGTATTGGGATACCGACGATCAAATCTCGGGCAAGTAACATACCGATTGACAAAGGGAATTGTATACGGGGTTGCTTGAATCCTCGACATCATGGTTCATCCGATGAGATCATCGAGGAGCATGTGGGAGCCAACATGGGTATCCAGATCCCGCTGTTGGTTATTGACCGGAGAGCCGTCTCGGTCATGTCTACGTGTCTCCCGAACCCGTACGGTCTACACACTTAAGGTTCGGTGACGCTAGGGTTGTAAAGATATGAGTATGCAGCAAACTGAAAGTTGTTCGGAGTCCCGGATGAGATCCCGGACGTCACGAGGAGTTCCGGAATGGTCCGGAGGTAAAGAATTATATATGGGAAGTCGAGTTTCGGCCATCGAGAAAGTTTCGGGGGTCACCGGTATTGTACCGGGACCATCGGAAGGGTCCCGGGGGTCCACTGGTGGGGCCACCCATCCCGGAGGGCCCCATGGGCTGAAGTGGGAGGGGAACCAGCCCCTGGTGGGCTGGTGCGCCCCCCTGGGCCCCCCTCCGTGCCTAGGGTTGGGAACCCTAGGGGAGGGTGCGCCTCCACTTGCCTTGGGGGGCAAGTCTTCCCCCTTGGCCCCCCCCCTAGGAGATCCCATCTCCTAGGGCCGGCGCCCCCCTGGGGTCCCTATATAAAGAGGGTGGGTGGGAGGGCAGCCGCACCCTGACACCTGGCGCCTCCCTTCCCCCCTTGCTACACCTCTCCCTCCCGTAGTCGCTTGGCGAAGCCCTGCCGGATCCCTGCTGCATCCACCACCACGCCGTCGTGCTGCTGGATCTTCATCAACCTCTCCTTCCCCCTTGCTGGATCAAGAAGGAGGAGACGTCACGCCGACCGTACGTGTGTTGAACGCGAAGGTGCCGTCCGTTCGGCGCTAGGATCTCCGGTGATTTGGATCACGACGAGTACGACTCCCTCAACCCCGTTCTCTTGAACGATTCCGCTCGCGATCTACAAGGGTATGTAGATGCACCCCTCTCTCTTGTTGCTAGATGAACTCATAGATTGATCTTGGTGAACGTAGGATTTTTTTATATTTTATGCAACGTTCCACAACAGTGGCATCATGAGCTAGGTCTATGCGTAGTTCTCTATTGTACGAGTAGAACACAAATCTGTTGTGGGCGTAGATGTTGTCAACTTTCTTGCCACTACTAGTCTTATTTTGCTTCAGCGGTATTGTGGGATGAAGCGGCCCGGACCGACCTTACACGTACGCTTACGTGAGACAGGTTCCACCGACTGACATGCACTAGTTGCATAAGGTGGCTAGCGGGTGTCTGTCTCTCCCACTTTAGTTGGAGAGGATTCGATGAAAAGGGTCCTTATGAAGGGTAAATAGAAGTTGACAAATCACGTTGTGGTTTTTCGTAGGTAAGAAAACGTTCTTGCTAGAATCCTATTGCAGCTACGTAAAAGATGCAACAACAATTAGAGGACGTCTAACTTGTTTTTGCAGCAATTGCTTTGTCATGTGATATGGCCAAAAGTTGTGATGAATGATATATTGTGATGTATGAGATCATGTTCTTGTAATAGGAATCACGACTTGCATGTCGATGAGTATGACAACCGGCAGGAGCCATAGGAGTTGTCTTAATTATTACATGACCTGCGTGTCAATGATTTAACACCATGTAATTACTTTATTGCTAAACCGTTAGCCATAGTAGTAGAAGTAATAGTTGGCGAGCAACTTCATGGAGACACGATGATGGAGATCATGATGATGGAGATCATGGTGTCATGCCGGTGACGAAAATGATCATGGAGCCCCGAAGATGGAGACAAAGGAGCTATATGATATTGGCCATATCATGTCACTACTATTTAATTGCATGTGATGTTTATTATGTGTCACATCCTAGCTAGTCCCTGCATTAGTGTGTGCATCATGTTTAAATATCATTTGAATTTGAAATGGGGAAGGACAGAAACCCCCAGAATCCCTTTTAATCCAACTAGGGTTTACTAAAAATTATTTCAATGAACCTGAAAGGCCCTTAAAAATGCTCATCACCTTTGTTTTCGTTCAGAGCCTCTGCCAAAAGTGGTGCACCATTTTCTAGGTCATCCTAAGGTTTTTGAATTAATTCATTAGTATTTGAATTTGAGCAGTTCAAATTATATAAAATATTGCAAATGCCCAAATATTCCCAAACAGAAATGTTTCATGTTGGAAATAATCCAACTATGGACCAGGAGCAGTTTGGTGATTTTTGGAGCCATTTAAGTATTTTTAAAAACTCCACAAAGTTGCAGAAAAATAGAAAAGGGAAATAACAGAAAACTTACCTGGCGCTGCTAACCGGCCCACCTGCCGGCCCAGCCCAGCGCCGCGCCAGCGAGCTGCTTGCCGGCCAGGCAGGCAGGCAGGTGCCCGACGGCGGCCGCAGCGTGGGTCACGCAGCTGGCCGTCGCCCTGCTTCACCTCCTCGCCTCGTTGCTGGCTTGGATGAACTCCACGTCGAGCCGTGAACCCCCAGGACACCTCCATTCCCCCCAAACTCCTCTCCCTCGCTCTCCCACGCCATGGCCGACGCCATCGCCGCCATCCCCTCGCCGTAGCCACGCCCTCCGTCAACCCCACGCCGTGCCGCCGTGTCCAGGAGCTCCGCCACCCTCCTCGCCTTCGAGCAAGCCGAGCCCCGAGCGCTCGCAAGGCCCGAGTCCACCGCACCGACCTCGACCGAACCGCCGTCGCCGGAGATCCCCTTCAACGCCGTCGTCGCTCCGGCCCGTCCCCGGCCGCACCAAGTGTTTCGTCGAGTTCCCTGTGAGCTTAACCATCTTCCCCTCCCTTCCTTTCTTGCCCCCGAGCTGTGTAGTGACCTCCCGGAGCTCAACCGCACCCACCGCCGCGGAGCTCGTCGCCGACGTGCTCCCGGTCACCCTCCGGCCACCACTTGGTGTCCATCGTGCTCACCACGTCACGTAGCACCTAACCAACTACTCCCCGCACCTCACCGACCCCTCTAGCCTCAAGTTCGCCTTCAGCCGAACTCCGGCGACCGCCTAGGTCGTCGCCGGCGCCGATTCCGGCCGCCCCGACCCCAACCGACTCCACCAGAAGCTGCGGCATGTTCCCAGCTATCCATAGCCACCCTCCGCGGCTCGTTTGGTTGCCGAAACGGCCAAACGCACTTCCGCCGCCACGTCGGGCTCGCCGGCAGCTAGACGCCGGTGCAGCCGATGTTGACTTCGACCACGGTGGGCCCTGGTTGACTCCGATGAGTCAATGACAGGTGGGGCCCAGCCCTGTTAACTAAATAGGTTTAGTTTTAATTAAACTTTAATTAAACTAATTACCCTGACACCCTGGACCCATAGTCAGGTTTGACCTGGACGTCTCCGTTGACCCTGACGTCATTCTGACGCATGGCTGACGCAATAAATTAATTTCTGGATTTATTCTAATATAGGAAATTCCAGAATATAGTTTAAACTTCAAAAATTCATAACTTTTAATCTGTAACTCCAAATCAAACAAGTTATATATGAAAAATGATCAGAAAAATCCAATCTATCCATCTGTACTGTTTTCATGCATGTTTAAACAAGTTAACTTGCTGTTTAGTGCAGAACAAGATAAAACACTTTAAAGGGCCATTTATGAGTTTGAAATTTGAATCTTTGGTTCAAATTGATTCAAACCCATCTGGTTTTAGTTGCATTAGCCCAACACACTCATATTGCCATGTTTCATGCATGCATCATATTGTCGCACATTGTTTGGTGATGGTTGTGTATCGGTGTTCTTTGCGGCAGGTTCTGCCTCCGAGGAGTACCGTGATTACCCTAGCGAAGAATCGTATCCGTGCATCGATCCATCAGGCAAGCAACCAACCATTTGATCATATCGATACAATCCCATGTTCTCGCTCTTGCTCTCTTTTACTGCATTAAGACAACGCGTTTCAAACTGCTCTGTGCTACGGTAGTTGAACCCATTTCCTCTGCATGACCTGTCATTGCCACAGTAACTAGATGAAACCCACTAGCATGTGTAGGAGTTGTTTGAGCCATATGTATGTGTTGTTCCTACCTTGCCATGCCTGCTATGCGTAGAGTCGTGTCAGGTCTGGTTCATCTGGGTGATGGGCTAGAGTGAAATGATTATGCCGGTATTGAGAGTGATGTGGTGAACACGATTTGGTAAAGGTATCGATGAGAGGCCATGTAGGAGTACATGGTGGGTTGTTTCATTGAAGTCGACCTTAAGCACTGAGATCTGTATGTGTGATCTAAGAATCAGCTACTACCATGCATTGGGCCCGAAACCAATGGACCCTCTCGGCTTCTTATTCACCCTAGTTCTCTGTCCAGGAGTTGCAAGTAGTTTCTGGTGTTTGTAGCCTACTGGAGGCCGTGGGCAGCGCTGACCGTAGGGGTGGGCTGTGATGCGGTAGGTACGTGGCACGGTGTATCGAATACCCGTTAGGTATCTCAAGAACCCTGTACACATCGTTCGGGGCCGTATGGGAAACCTCGGCCGGACTCCCTGCGGATGGAACCTGGATAGGCGATAAACCTGGATTGGAGGCTTAGGTGATTAGGTAGGTCGTGGCCGACACCCACATTGGGCTTCCGCTTGAAGGTTGCCGAGTACATGTCGTGTAAACGGCGGTAAGTGGTGAGAGCGTGTATGAAGAAGTACACCCCTGCAGGGTTAACATGATCTATTCGAATAGCCGCGTCCCGGTGAAGGACTACTTGGTTGCCTATACAGTTCATAGATAAGTAAACTGGAAACTACTAAAAGCTTCAAGATAAGCGTGAGTGCCGAGGATGGCCCCTCCGTAGGAAGACGGAGGTGGATTCTCGGTTGTGTATTGAAGTGGTGAGTAGTGGACTCGTGTGCGCAAAACCATTTCAAGTTGGAGTCTCGTAGGATAGTTTAGCCAAGAGTCAAAGCCGGCTTGCTGCAATAACTCCACCAACCCTTCTTGATAATGTGCATGTATGTAGGATCTGACGTAAGTCTTGCTGGGTACCTTTGTACTCATGTTGCTATAATTTACATTTTACAGAAGACGCTGCAACCCCTTCTGACGGGTTCTTCGTAGACATTGACATCGACGAGTAGACTAAGGCCCAAGTGGTGATCCTGAGCACGTGAAGGACCATGTAGTATAGCTAGGCTTTCCAAGCCTCTTTTATTTTACTAGTTGTCTGTACTCAGACAAATTACTTCCGCTGCTGGTTTGTATGACTGTATGACTTGAATGTGGGTCGTGTGACCCGTACTTGTATGTATGTTATGTATGGCTCTCTGAGCCTTTAAATAAAGTACTTGTGTCGTAGAGTCATGTTGTGATGCCTTGTTGTATTTGCACATATCGAGCATATTGTGTGTATGATTGAAATGCTTGGTATGTGTGGGATCTGACTATCTAGTTGTTTATCTTTAGTAGCCTCTCTTACCGGGAAATGTCTCCTAGTGTTTCCATTGAGCCATGGTAGCATGCTACTGCTCCGGAACACTTAGGCTGGCCGGCATGTGTCCTTCTTCATTCCTGTGTCTGTCCCTTTGGGGAAATGTCACACATTGAGTACCGGAGCCCTGTTAGCCCGCTACAGCCCGGTTTACTAGAGTCCTGCTAGCCCAGTGCTACAGCCCGGACCCACTTGCTGATGACCAACACGTTCGATGCTGGGTCATGGATGCCTGTCCCTGTAAGTCTGTGCCACTTTGGGTTTACGACTAGTCATGTCAGCCCGGGCTCCTTATCATATGGATGCTAGCGACATCATCATATACATGAGCCAAAAGGCGCAAACGGTCCCGGGCAAAGGTGAGGCGACACCCGTGGGAATACCGTGCGTGAGGCCGCAAAGTGATATGAGGTGTTACAGGCTAGATCGATGTGACACTGAGTCGGGGTCCTGACAGCGTTGGCATCAGAGCCGGACTGCCTGTAGGTTCTCCAAGCCAAACTGGTCGATGTTGAGTCTAGAAATGCTTTAGTTATATGTAGGGGAATTGATTGTGGGATGGTACGTAAGGCTCTTTTTACTTCTTTACCTCATGGCATTCTGATCTGAGTCAATCCATTCTTCTACCGGGGATTAAGGATTAGGATCTTCTCTCTCTATCAGGTTCACGTGTTACGAATCAGTAGTACCTTATAGGTTTGATGACTACAAGCCTAGTTCAGTTCTACTACCTTGTTATGTTGATAAGTTGAATCCTAGAACCTTGATATGATATTGTTGAGTGTCTATGCAACTTTTTTGATAAATGTCTCAAACCCTTCTTGAGCATTTACAGCCGTCATGCTGTCGAAATTTTGCTAGAAATTCTAATGCCTTTGCATTATGGTTGTGCTTTCATATGGCCACTCGCGACCAAAATCAAGTGGTTCTCCTGACCTGATGCATTGGTGTGACCGGTCATACGTCTATGTTAGTCCGAGTGATGATCGAGACGGGTTACCGTTGGTATCCCGAATACACGGTCGAAGAGCAGTTTCGAGATTTTAACCAAAGCTAGTATCTTTGCACCGTCCGGATATTTCCCTCTTATCCTGGTTCTACCGAGGCTCTTCACTGTTCCTATGGGCTCGGTGTTACTATTGAGATGGCTGTGCAAGATGCGGCTTATTCTATGATGACCATCATGCGAGTCAGGTCTGGCCTGCTTCGCAACACCGACTTTCGGTATATGCCAGCTTCACTTCCTGGAGCGCACGGTTATCTCCGGGCTATCTATGCTGACCCAGCCAAGAGGACTCACTAACTCGCACCACTGCTGAGTTGCTCGAGGATAAGGACCGAGAGAATCGGGCCTTGAGAATGGAGCTTTTCAACACCCGCGCTGATCATTGGGCCACCTTGACTCGGTTTGCACCGGCTGTGCAAGCTGGATGCATGGATATGAGAGATCTGTATCCTGTTAGGTCTGCTCTGCCGGACATGATGGATTGGCGTGATGTGGGAGGCATCACCCCACCTCGTGGTCCTCGCAGGCCACCGTTTGTTGGTCCAAGACCCCACCCTAGCCCTTTTGGTCCACAGGCTCCTCAGGACCGTTTGTTTCCGGATGCTCACGTTGAACTTCCAGGCTATGGAGGGGACTTCTATGAGAACTACTACGGAGATGACTGAGATAGTAGTAGTTCCACTAGGTATTGTAATAGTTGTATTTCCACCGTCCTGCGTGACTTGTGGAATATGACTTAGCATGTAGTAATCCCGGGGTGTAGGAAAAATAATGTATAGGAGCTTGGGATGCCTTTGGTGAGATGTAATCCTCTTTTCACCATAGTAGTACTTGTTGGTCTTGTACTAAACCTCGTATGGTGTGTATGACGATGGAATAAAAGAAGTAGTTTCTGTATCTACCATGTCATACGGATGATCATCTTGCATTCTGAGTTGTCCATTACATTCTACATTCTATGTCAGAATCTTGTCATGTTGGACTAAACCATTGTCTTGTTTTCCTAGGATGGTCAACACCCGCAACAACCCTGCTTCCCTAGAGCAGGCCGAAGGCAGCAGAGTTGGGGATACAAATCCGCCTCACCCTCCCTCTCTGGCAGAAGTTATGCTAGAGGCTGAGAGAAACAAGCGGGAGACCAACCGTTTGTTGGAGCGTATTGAACAGAACACAGCACACCATCAGAGGACTAACTTGGTGTCACTCAGTGATTTCATCAAGTTACATCCACCCACGTTCCACCACTCCGTCGAGCCTCTCGACGCTGATGACTGGCTTCGCAGTATTCCCACAAACTACGTTCTGCGCTAGTAGCTTTGGTTGACAAGGTCACCTTTGCTGCATATCATCTTGAAGGCCCCGCCAGTCTCTGGTGGGAGAATTATGGAGCTATGCGCCCAGCGGACCATGTCACTACTTGGGCTGAATTCAGCGAGGCTTTCCGTGAACACCACATTCCGGAGGGTCTCATGGACCGTAAACGTGAGGAATTTTGCAGTTTCACTCAAGGTCGACTCTCTGTTGACGCTTACAGCAGGGAGTTTGGTAACCTTGCCCGTTATGCGACGGAGGAAGTTTCTACTGATGCCAAGAAGCAAGCAAGGTTCCGTAAGGGACTTAGTCCTGAGCTTCGCCGCGACCTCCATCTGCATGAGTGCACCTCTTTTCAGAAGCTTGTTAACAAGGCCATCAGTGCTGAGACTGGTCAGACTGATTATGAAGCAACACGCAAGCATGGCCGTGACTTGGGTTCCTCATCCGGTGCTGGTCCTCAGAAGCGCCGCGTGTGGGTGCCTAATACTGCCCTGCCACCCAGGTTCACACCGAGGCCATCCTTCCAGGCACCTCGCCCAGCTCAGTCATATGCACCAGCCAAGCCCTATGGTGGTCCAACCAACAATGCTCCCTCACGCACCAGCTCCGTGACTTGTTTCAAGTGTGGGGAATCAGGCCACTATATGCGCGAGTGTCCCCAAACCAACCCCAACCAGACAGCAAAAACTGTTGGCCGCGGCAAGTCGACAGGGAAAGTGTTCCACGCCAAGCCGGCCACCGCTGCACGTGGCCATGTCAACTATATCTCTGCTGAGGAAGCTCAAGAGGATCCCAACGTCGTTCTCGGTACGCTCCTTGTTAATTGCCACCCGGCATCTGTTCTTTTCGATACAGGAGCATCTCATTCATTTATATCCAAGAGCTATGCTCGTCTGCATAACACCACATTCTGTGAGATGCCCACCTCTATGGTAATTCAAACTCCGGGATCCAAATGGCAAACCTCTAGAGTAAGCCATGGAAATGAAATTCAAGTCGACAAACTTGTTTTTCTCGCATCTTTGATAGCCCTCAAATCTTCGGATATTAATATCATCTTGGGTATGGACTGGATGTCAGCCCATCATGCCAAAATTGATTGCTTTTCTAGGACTGTTCAACTCACCCATCCTTCGGGGAAGATAGTTAATGTCTTGACCCGAGTAGCCAAGCGACAGCTATATTCTCTTAACGCCAGCCCATTGCCAGACCTCGAAGACGTTCCGGTAGTCCGTGACTTTCCGGATGTCTTTCCAGAGGAATTTCCAGGTGTTCCACCTGACAGAGATGTCGAGTTCGTAATAGATCTCATTCCAGGAACTGTCCCGATTTCCAGAAGACCCTACAAGATGGCACCTTTTGAACTAGCCGAGCTTAAGAAACAACTTGATGAGTCCTTGCAAAAGGGTTTCATCCGACCTAGTTCATCTCCTTGGGCTTGCCCCGTCCTCTTCGTCAAGAAGAAGGATGGTACGGACCGGATGGTTGTAGATTATCGACCTGTCAACTTGGTCACAATTAAGAACAAGTATCCGCTCCCCAGGATCAATGACCTGTATGACCAGCTCGCTGGATCCTCAGTCTTCTCTAAAATGGATTTGAGGTTGGGTTACCATCAAATCAAAATCAGAAATGGGGACATTCCGAAAACAGCCTTTGTTACTCGTTATGGCCAATACGAGTACACCGTCATGTCCTTTGGCCTAACCAACGCCCCAACCACATTCTCCCGCTTGATGAACTCGATCTTCATGGAGTACTTAGATAAGCTCGTCGTGGTTTACCTCGATGATATTCTTATTTACTCGAAGAACGAGGAAGAGCATGCCGAACATCTTAGACTTGTGTTGGAAAAACTCAGAGAGCACCGTCTTTATGCCAAGTTCTCCAAGTGCGAGTTTTGGTTGCCAGAAGTGACCTACCTAGGCCACGTAATTTCTGGTAAGGGCATTGCTGTCAATCCCGAGAGAGTCAAGGCTATTCTCGATTGGACTCCACCTGAGACCGTTAAACAAGTTAGGAGTTTCCTTGGTCTAGCCAGCTATTGTCGCCGCTTTGTTGAAAATTTCTCCAAAGTAGCCAAACCCCTCACGGAACTTCTCAAGAAAGATAAAAAGTTCGAGTGGACTCCACAATGTGAGCACAGCTTTCAGGAACTGAAAAGGCGTTTAACCTCTGCTCCCGTATTGGTACCGCCAGATTTCTCTAAGGACTTTGTTATCTACTGCGACGCCTCGCGACAAGGACTAGGTTGTATTCTCATGCAAGATCGACACGTAATTGCTTATGCCTCATGGCAATTGCACCCACATGAGGAGAATTATCCTACTCATGATCTAGAGCTTGCAGCTGTAGTCCATGCACTCAAAACATGGCGACATTACCTTCTCGGTAATCGTTGCGAAATCTACACTGATCATCAAAGTCTGAAGTACATATTCACCCAACCGGATTTAAATCTCAGGCAAAGACGTTGGGTTGAGTTGATCACAGATTTCGACTTAGGAATAACTTACACCCCAGGGAAGACCAACGTCATGGCTGATGCGCTAAGTCGTAAATCTTATTTTAACAACCTGATGTTACAACAAAGTCAACCGCTTCTCCATGAGGAATTTCGGAAGCTTAACCTTCACATTGTTCCTCAAGGATTTCTTTCCACCTTGGTGGCGAAACCTACCCTTACGGATCAGATCATCAAAGCACAGAAAGTAGATCCGGGAATTTCCTGCATTAAGAGAAACATCAAGAAAGGAGTTGCGAATTGTTTCTCCATCGATGATCAAGGAGTCGTATACTTCGGGAATCGGCTAGTGGTCCCCAAGGTGCGAAACCTGAGGTGATTGATCCTTAAGGAAGCTCATGAATCTCCTCTCACTATTCATCCCGGTAGCACTAAGATGTATCAGGACCTACGCCAGAGGTTCTGGTGGACTAGGATGAAGAGAGAAATTGCTCAGTATATTGCTAATTGCGACGTCTGCCGTCGTGTAAAAGCAGAGCATCAACGGCCTGCTGGCACCCTTCAACCCCTAGCTATTCCTGAATGGAAATGGGATAAAATTGGTATGGACTTCATTACCGGTTTTCCCAGGACCAAGAGAGGGAATAATGCTATCTTTGTCGTTATCGATCGTCTTTCCAAAGTAGCCCATTTCCTACCTGTTCGCGAGAATATAACCGCTAGTCAATTGGCAGACTTATACATCTCCCGAATAGTGTCTCTCCATGGTGTTCCTTTGGAAATCAACTCGGATCGAGGAAGTCTTTTCACCTCTTGATTTTGGGAAAGTTTCCAAAATGCTATGGGAACCCGCCTTTCTTTTAGTACCGCTTTCCACCCTCAATCAAGTGGTCAAGTGGAACGCGTCAACCAGATTCTAGAAGACATGCTTCGAGCTTCTGTTATCTCATTCGGAATGGAGTGGGAGAAATGCCTTCCATTTGCCGAATTTGCTTATAACAACAGCTATCAATCCAGCTTGGGCAAAGCCCCTTTTGAAGTTCTCTATGGATGAAGGTGTCGAACGCCTCTTAACTGGTCAGAAACCGGGGAAAGACAATTCTTTGGCCCGGATATGATTCAGGAAGCAGAAGAGCAAGTTCGCATAGTTCGTGAGAAGTTGAAAACAGCCCAATCTCGTCAAAAGAGTCAATATGACCGAAAACATAAGGCTATGACTTTTGAGGTTGACGAGAAGGCTTACCTTCGGGTTACTCCTCTGAAGGGAACCCATCGCTTCGGTATCAAGGGCAAATTGGCTCCTCGTTACATTGGACCCTTTCGCATTCTCGCAAAACAAGGAGAAGTTGCCTACCAATTGGAACTACCTCCGCATCTCTCCAGAGTCCACGATGTCTTCCACATTTCTCAACTCAGGCGTTGCTTCTCGGATCCTATCCATGGAGTGGACCACGAAACGCTTGATCTCCAAGATAATCTCACGTATCGAGAGTACCCCGTTCGTATCCTCGATCAAGCTGAGCGTACCACTCGACGTCATAATATCAAGTTTCTCAAGGTTCAATGGTCGCACCATTCTGAGAATGAAGCAACTTGGGAAAGGGAGGATCGTCTTCGACTCGAGTATCCCGCCTTCTTCCCGGAGGAACCCAAATCTCGGGACGAGATTCTTATGAGTGGGGGTGAGTTGTCACATCCTAGCTAGTCCCTGCATTAGTGTGTGCATCATGTTTAAATATCATTTGAATTTGAAATGGGGAAGGACAGAAACCCCCAGAATCCCTTTTAATCCAACTAGGGTTTACTAAAAATTATTTCAATGAACCTGAAAGGCCCTTAAAAATGCTCATCACCTTTGTTTTGGTTCAGAGCCTCTGCCAAAAGTGGTGCACCATTTTCTAGGTCATCCTAAGGTCTTTGAATTAATTCATTAGTATTTGAATTTGAGCAGTTCAAATTATATAAAATATTGCAAATGCCCAAATATTCCCAAACAGAAATGTTTCATGTTGGAAATAATCCAACTATGGACCAGGAGCAGTTTGGTGATTTTTGGAGCCATTTAAGTATTTTTAAAAACTCCACAAAGTTGCAGAAAAATAGAAAAGGGAAATAACAGAAAACTTACCTGGCGCCGCTAACCGGCCCACCTGCCGGCCCAGCCCAGCGCCGCGCCAGCGAGCTGCTTGCCGGCCAGGCAGGCAGGCAGGTGCCCAACGGCGGCCGCAGCGTGCGCCACGCAGCTGGCCGTCGCCCTGCTTCACCTCCTCGCCTCGTTGCTGGCTTGGATGAACTCCACGTCGAGCCGTGAACCCCCAGGACACCTCCATTCCCCCCCCCAACTCCTCTCCCTCGCTCTCCCACGCCATGGCCGACGCCATCGCCGCCACCCCCTCGCCGTAGCCACGCCCTCCGTCAACCCCACGCCGTGCCGCCGTGTCCAGGAGCTCCGCCACCCTCCTCTCCTTCGAGCAAGCCGAGCCCCGAGCGCTCGCAAGGCCCGAGTCCATCGCACCGACCTCGACCAAACCGCCGTCGCCGGAGATCCCCTTCAACACCGTCGTCGCTCCGGCCCGTCCCCGGCTGCACCAAGTGTTTCGTCGAGTTCCCTGTGAGC
The DNA here is from genome assembly GCF_018294505.1 of Triticum aestivum. Taxonomy (NCBI): domain Eukaryota; kingdom Viridiplantae; phylum Streptophyta; class Magnoliopsida; order Poales; family Poaceae; genus Triticum; species Triticum aestivum. The sequence continues at coordinate 549,357,843 of NC_057795.1, read as the reverse complement.
TTAACCATCTTCCCCTCCCTTCCTTTCTTGCCCCCGAGCTGTGTAGTGACCTCCCGGAGCTCAACCGCACCCACCGCCACGGAGCTCGTTGTCGACGTGCTCCCGGTCACCCTCCGGCCACCACTTGGTGTCCATCGTGCTCACCACGTCACGTAGCACCTAACCAACTACTCCCCGCACCTCACCGACCCCTCTAGCCTCAAGTTCGCCTTCGGCCGAACTCCGGCGGCCGCCTAGGTCGTCGCCGGCGCCGATTCCGGCCGCCCCGACCCCAACCGACTCCACCAGAAGCTGCGGCATGTTCCCAACTATTCATAGCCACCCTCCGCGGCTCGTTTGGTTGCCGAAACGGCCAAACTCACTTCCGCCGCCGCGTTGGGCTCGCCGGCGGCTAGACGCCGGTGCAGCCGACGTTGACTTCGACCACGGTGGGCCCTGGTTGACTCCGATGAGTCAATGACAGGTGGGGCCCAGCCCCGTTAACTAAATAGGTTTAGTTTTAATTAAACTTTAATTAAACTAATTACCCTGACACCCTGGACCCACAGTCAGATTTGACCTGGACGTCTCCGTTGACCCTGACGTCATTCTGACGCATGGCTGACGCAATAAATTAATTTCTGGATTTATTCTAATATAGGAAATTCCAGAATATAGTTTAAACTTCAAAAATTCATAACTTTTAATCTGTAACTCCAAATCAAACAAGTTATATATGAAAAATGATCAGAAAAATCCAATCTATCCATCTGTACTGTTTTCATGCATGTTTAAACAAGTTAACTTGCTGTTTAGTGCAGAACAAGATAAAACACTTTAAAGGGCCATTTATGAGTTTGAAATTTGAATCTTTGGTTCAAATTGATTCAAACCCATCTGGTTTTAGTTGCATTAGCCCAACACACTCATATTGCCATGTTTCATGCATGCATCATATTGTCGCACATTGTTTGGTGATGGTTGTGTATCGGTGTTCTTTGTGGCAGGTTCTGCCTCCGAGGAGTACCGTGATTACCCTAGCGAAGAATCGTATCCGTGCATCGATCCATCAGGCAAGCAACCAACCATTTGATCATATCGATACAATCCCATGTTCTCGCTCTTGCTCTCTTTTACTGCATTAAGACAACGCGTTTCAAACTGCTCTGTGCTACGGTAGTTGAACCCATTTCCTCTGCATGACCTGTCATTGCCACAGTAACTAGATGAAACCCACTAGCATGTGTAGGAGTTGTTTGAGCCATATGTATGTGTTGTTCCTACCTTGCCATGCCTGCTATGCGTAGAGTCGTGTCAGGTCTGGTTCATCTGGGTGATGGGCTAGAGTGAAATGATTATGCCGGTATTGAGAGTGATGTGGTGAACACGATTTGGTAAAGGTATCGATGAGAGGCCATGTAGGAGTACATGGTGGGTTGTTTCATTGAAGTCGACCTTAAGCACTGAGATCTGTATGTGTGATCTAAGAATCAGCTACTACCATGCATTGGGCCCGAAACCAATGGACCCTCTCGGCTTCTTATTCACCCTAGTTCTCTGTCCAGGAGTTGCAAGTAGTTTCTGGTGTTTGTAGCCTACTGGAGGCCGTGGGCAGCGCTGACCGTAGGGGTGGGCTGTGATGCGGTAGGTACGTGGCACGGTGTATCGAATACCCGTTAGGTATCTCGAGAACCCTGTACACATCGTTCGGGGCCGTATGGGAAACCTCGGCCGGACTCCCTGCGGATGGAACCTGGATAGGCGATAAACCTGGATTGGAGGCTTAGGTGATTAGGTAGGTCGTGGCCGACACCCACATTGGGCTTCCGCTTGAAGGTTGCCGAGTACATGTCGTGTAAACGGCGGTAAGTGGTGAGAGCGTGTATGAAGAAGTACACCCCTGCAGGGTTAACATGATCTATTCGAATAGCCGCGTCCCGGTGAAGGACTACTTGGTTGCCTATACAGTTCATAGACAAGTAAACTGGAAACTACTAAAAGCTTCAAGATAAGCGTGAGTGCCGAGGATGGCCCCTCCGTAGGAAGACGGAGGTGGATTCTCGGTTGTGTATTGAAGTGGTGAGTAGTGGACTCGTGTGCGCAAAACCATTTCAAGTTGGAGTCTCGTAGGATAGTTTAGCCAAGAGTCAAAGCTGGCTTGCTGCAATAACTCCACCAACCCTTCTTGATAATGTGCATGTATGTAGGATCTGACGTAAGTCTTGCTGGGTACCTTTGTACTCATGTTGCTATAATTTACATTTTACAGAAGACGCTGCAACCCCTTCTGATGGGTTCTTCGTAGACGTTGACATCGACGAGTAGACTAAGGCCCAGGTGGTGATCCTGAGCACGTGAAGGACCATGTAGTATAGCTAGGCTTTCCAAGCCTCTTTTATTTTACTAGTTGTCTGTACTCAGACAAATTACTTCCGCTGCTGGTTTGTATGACTGTATGACTTGAATGTGGGTCGTGTGACCCGTACTTGTATGTATGTTATGTATGGCTCTCTGAGCCTTTAAATAAAGTACTTGTGTCGTAGAGTCATGTTGTGATGCCTTGTTGTATTTGCACATATCGAGCATATTGTGTGTATGATTGAAATGCTTGGTATGTGTGGGATCTGACTATCTAGTTGTTTATCTTTAGTAGCCTCTCTTACCGGGAAATGTCTCCTAGTGTTTCCATTGAGCCATGGTAGCATGCTACTGCTCCGGAACACTTAGGCTGGCCGGCATGTGTCCTTCTTCGTTCCTGTGTCTGTCCCTTCGGGGAAATGTCACGCATTGAGTACCGGAGCCCTGTTAGCCCGCTACAGCCCGGTTTACCGGAGTCCTGCTAGCCCAGTGCTACAGCCCGGACCCACTTGCTAATGACCGACACGTTTGATGCTGGGTCATGGATGCCTGTCCCTGTAAGTCTGTGCCACTTTGGGTTTACGACTAGTCATGTCAGCCCGGGCTCCTTATCATATGGATGCTAGCGACATCATCATATACGTGAGCCAAAAGGCGCAAACGGTCCCGGGCAAAGATGAGGCGACACCCGTGGGAATACCGTGCGTGAGGCCGCAAAGTGATATGAGGTGTTACAGGCTAGATCGATGTGACACTGAGTCGGGGTCCTGACATTATGTTTATGCATCTTGTTTACTTAGAACAATGATAGTAAATAAGATGATCCCTCATAATAATTTCAAGAAAGTGTTCCCCCTAAATGTGCGCCGTTGCTAAAGTTCGTCGTTTCAAAGCACCACGTGATGATCGGGTGTGATAGATTCCTACGTTCACATACAACGGGTGTAAGACAGTTTTACACATGCAAAACACTTAGGTTAACTTGACGAGCCTAGCATGTACAGACATGGCCTCGGAACACAGAGACCGAAAGGTCGAACATGAGTCGTATGGAAGATACGATCAACATGGAGATGTTCACCGATGATGACTAGTCCGTCTCACGTGATGATCGGACACGGCCTAGTCGACTCAGATCGTGTAACACTTAGATGACTAGAGGGATGTCTAATCTGAGTGGGAGTTCATTAAATAATTTGATTAGATGAACTTAATTATCATGAACTTAGTCTAAAATCTTTGCAAAAATGTCTTGTAGATCAAATGGCCAACACTCATGTCAACATGAACTTCAACGCGTTCCTAGAGAAAACCAAGCTGAAAGATGATGGCAGCAACTATATGGACTGGGTCCGGAACCTGAGGATCATCCTCATAGCTGCCAAGAAAGCATATGTCCTAGAAGGACCGCTAGGTGAAGCACCCATCCCAGAGAACCAAGACGTTATGAACGCTTGGCAGTCACGTGCTGATGATTACTCCCTCGTTCAGTGCGGCATGCTTTACAACTTAGAACCGGGGCTCCAAAAGCGTTTTGAGCAACACGGAGCATATGAGATGTTCGAGGAGCTGAAAATGGTTTTCCAAGCTCATGCCTGGGTCGAGAGATATGAAGTCTCCGACATGTTCTATAGTTGTAAGATGGAGGAAAATAGTTCTGTTAGTGAGCACATACTCAAAATGTCTGGGTTGCACAACCGCCTGTCCCAGCTAGACATTAACCTCCCGGACGAGGCGGTCATTGACAGAATCCTTCAATCGTTCCCACCGAGCTACAAGAGCTTTTTGATGAACTACAATATGCAGGGGATGGTGAAAACTATTCCTGAAGTATTTTCAATGCTGAAGTCAGCAGAGGTAGAAATCAAGAAGGAACATCAAGTGTTGATGGTCAATAAAACCACCAAGTTCAAGAAGGGCAAGGGTAAGAAGAACTTCAAGAAGGACGACAAGGATGTTGCCGCGTCCGGTAAGCCAGTTGCCAGGAAGAAGTCAAAGAATGGACCCAAGCCTGAGACTGAGTGCTTTTATTGCAAAGGGAAGGGTCACTGGAAGCGGAACTGCCCCAAATACTTAGCGGACAAGAAGGCCGGCAACACTAAAGGTATATGTGATATACATGTAATTGATGTGTACCTTACCAGTACTCGTCGTAACTCCTGGGTATTTGATACCGGTGCCGTTGCTCATATTTGTAACTCACAGCAGGAGCTGCGGAATAAGCGGAGACTGGCGAAGGACTAGGTGACGATGCACGTCGGGAATGGTTCCAAGGTTGATGTGATCGCCGTCGGCACGCTACCTATACATTTACCCACGGGATTAGTTTTAAACCTCAATAATTGTTATTTAGTGCCAAGTTTGAGCATGAACATTCTATCTGGATCTCGTTTAATACGAGATGGCTACTCATTTAAATTTGAGAATAATGGTTATTCTATTTATACGAGAGATATGTTTTATGGTCATGCCCCGATGGTCAATGGTTTATTCTTAATGAATCTTGAACGTAATGTTACACATATTCATAGTGTGAATACCAAAAGATGTAAAGTTGATAACGATAGTCCCACATAGTTGTGGCACTGCCGCCTTGGTCACATTGGTGTCAAGCGCATGAAGAAGCTCCATGCTGATGGACTTTTAGAGTCTCTCGATTATGAATCATTTGACACATGTGAACCATGCCTCATGGGAAAAATGACCAAGACTCCGTTCTCCGGAACAATGGAGCGAGCAACCAACTTATTGGAAATCATACATACTGATGTGTGTGGTCCAATGAGCGTTGAGGCTCGCAGAGGATATCGTTATGTTCTCACTCTCACTGATGACTTAAGTAGATATGGGTATGTCTACTTGATGAAACACAAGTCTTAGACCTTTGAAAATGATACGACCAGGGCGAATGTGAGTGTTCTCAATGTTGTTGAAAGTTTTCCACATGTCAATGGTTTAGAGGCCAGAGATGTTTACGTAGCAAAATACAAGATTTGATGAGAACTACGAGGAGGAGGTTGCAACTCTAGCTGAAGATACGTGCATGCTTGTTTATCCCTTGCATGGCTCAGGTTCAAATCAAGGAAAGAAGGATCAGCTGGATGTATGCTTGTCAGTTAGCCAGAGAAAGAAATCACAAGACTCCCACACGTACAAATACTATTTTGGAGGGCTCAGTTTGCACGCTATTGATGTACTAGGAGATTCCTATTTTTTATTAGATGATCAAGGAGTTAAGGGAAAGGGTGCAGATTTCCTATTTCTGTTCTTGCCACGCAAAGAGATGTTCGTGAAAGGTGCATGCAGAACATGGGATGCATGGAGTCTATTAACCTTGAAGGAAATTGGCTGGGTCCCACCTACCATGCAAGCAGAAAATATGGCGCCCCCAATTCTATGGAGACAATCGGTTTGTTAGTTATAGAGATAGAGATAGAAGTAAATAAATTGCCGAGATGTAAAAGGCAAGTATGTTTTTAGTTTTAGCAGAGTCCAGATTTCTTTCAACTGATTGCTTTCCTTTTTATTCTATGCGTGAGTTTGGTTACTTAACAACCAAGTTATAGGAGGCCGGCTAATATATAAAGCTAGGTGCACCGTTGTAAAAGACATGTTATTTTATAAAATAGACACGATGTGTTTTCACGGGTAAACACCCGTATCAAGTTTTAGAGGGATCTTTAGAAAACCTCTGTGTTGCGATTTCTCTTTGTGGAAATTGTTTTGCGCGTGAGTACCTTTGTCGAGATTGGTTTTCTCGTGCTGGGCCGCAAGGTTCAAACCCTCTACTTCGTGTACATCGCGTGCGCATGCGAGAGGTTGCTACTGCTGGTGGTGGAGTGTCGTGAAAGGTCGGGCCTCAACAACAGGTCGGATCTCGCCGTGAGGTTCGGTCTACATCAGGTGGTATCAAAGCAAGGTTGTTCACGGCACTGTGCGGAAGATGACTGGATTATCATTGAAGCTAAGCTATGGATTTCAGTTGGAGGAGGAAGGCCGATGGGATGGACTTTTTCATACTCGTGTTGTGGTACAAGAGAGATCATCTGCTATGACAATCGACCACACGAGTTTGATCAACGGGACAAGCATCGAGATGGTGGAGAAGTTGGAACCGCCAATGACACAACGCCCACAACCATACTCATTCCGTTGGGGTCATGAAGAGCTCAGTGTTACACATCAAACCAAGGTATCGTTTTTGTTGGGAAAATATTATTGCACGGTTTTGTGTGACGTGATTCCTGCTCCGATGGTTTCATGTCACTTATTGTTGGGCAAGCCATGGTAGAAAGAACATGATGTTTCATATGATTGTCAAACACACGTATATACCGTCAAGATGGGTAAGAAGTACGACCTCGTGCCTATGGGTCGGGATCGTTTTATTGCTTGGAGGAGAGAACATCAGAAGAAGGTAAAAGAAGAAGATGCTAAAATGATATGGTCGAATCTACTGAAAATTGTGTGGTCGTTGCTCAATCCATACATCAAAATATTGCTGCAGAGATCGAGTCAAAACCGAGGACGGTTTCGTTTCAAGGGGGAGAGGATGATACGACCAGGGCGAATGTGAGTGTTCTCAATGTTGTTGAAAGTTTTCCACATGTCAATGGTTTAGAGGCCAGAGATGTTTACGTAGCAAAATACAAGATTTGATGAGAACTACGAGGAGGAGGTTGCAACTCTAGCTGAAGATACGTGCATGCTTGTTTATCCCTTGCATGGCTCAGGTTCAAATCAAGGAAAGAAGGATCAGCTGGATGTATGCTTGTCAGTTAGCCAGAGAAAGAAATCACAAGACTCCCACACGTACAAATACTATTTTGGAGGGCTCAGTTTGCACGCTATTGATGTACTAGGAGATTCCTATTTTTTATTAGATGATCAAGGAGTTAAGGGAAAGGGTGCAGATTTCCTATTTCTGTTCTTGCCACGCAAAGAGATGTTCGTGAAAGGTGCATGCAGAACATGGGATGCATGGAGTCTATTAACCTTGAAGGAAATTGGCTGGGTCCCACCTACCATGCAAGCAGAAAATATGGCGCCCCCAATTCTATGGAGACAATCGGTTTGTTAGTTATAGAGATAGAGATAGAAGTAAATAAATTGCCGAGATGTAAAAGGCAAGTATGTTTTTAGTTTTAGCAGAGTCCAGATTTCTTTCAACTGATTGCTTTCCTTTTTATTCTATGCGTGAGTTTGGTTACTTAACAACCAAGTTATAGGAGGCCGGCTAATATATAAAGCTAGGTGCACCGTTGTAAAAGACATGTTATTTTATAAAATAGACACGATGTGTTTTCACGGGTAAACACCCGTATCAAGTTTTAGAGGGATCTTTAGAAAACCTCTGTGTTGCGATTTCTCTTTGTGGAAATTGTTTTGCGCGTGAGTACCTTTGTCGAGATTGGTTTTCTCGTGCTGGGCCGCAAGGTTCAAACCCTCTACTTCGTGTACATCGCGTGCGCATGCGAGAGGTTGCTACTGCTGGTGGTGGAGTGTCGTGAAAGGTCGGGCCTCAACAACAGGTCGGATCTCGCCGTGAGGTTCGGTCTACATCAGGTGGTATCAAAGCAAGGTTGTTCACGGCACTGTGCGGAAGATGACTGGATTATCATTGAAGCTAAGCTATGGATTTCAGTTGGAGGAGGAAGGCCGATGGGATGGACTTTTTCATACTCGTGTTGTGGTACAAGAGAGATCATCTGCTATGACAATCGACCACACGAGTTTGATCAACGGGACAAGCATCGAGATGGTGGAGAAGTTGGAACCGCCAATGACACAACGCCCACAACCATACTCATTCCGTTGGGGTCATGAAGAGCTCAGTGTTACACATCAAACCAAGGTATCGTTTTTGTTGGGAAAATATTATTGCACGGTTTTGTGTGACGTGATTCCTGCTCCGATGGTTTCATGTCACTTATTGTTGGGCAAGCCATGGTAGAAAGAACATGATGTTTCATATGATTGTCAAACACACGTATATACCGTCAAGATGGGTAAGAAGTACGACCTCGTGCCTATGGGTCGGGATCGTTTTATTGCTTGGAGGAGAGAACATCAGAAGAAGGTAAAAGAAGAAGATGCTAAAAATGATATGGTCGAATCTACTGAAAATTGTGTGGTCGTTGCTCAATCCATACATCAAAATATTGCTGCAGAGATCGAGTCAAAACCGAGGACGGTTTCGTTTCAAGGGGGAGAGGATGATACGACCAGGGCGAATGTGAGTGTTCTCAATGTTCTTGAAACTTTTCCACATGTCAATGGTTTAGAGGCCAGAGATGTTTACGTAGCAAAATACATTAGATTTGATGAGAACTACGAGGAGGAGGTTGCAACTCTAGCTGAAGATACGTGCATGCTTGTTTATCCCTTGCATGGCTCAGGTTCAAATCAAGGAAAGAAGGATCAGTTGGATGTATGCTTGTCAGTTAGCCAGAGAAAGAAATCACAAGACTCCCACACGTACAAATACTATTTTGGAGGGCTCAGTTTGCACGCTATTGATGTACTAGGAGATTCCTATTTTTTATTAGATGATCAAGGAGTTAAGGGAAAGGGTGCAGATTTCCTATTTCTGTTCTTGCCACGCAAAGAGATGTTCGTGAAAGGTGCATGCAGAACATGGGATGCATGGAGTCTATTAACCTTGAAGGAAATTGGCTGGGTCCCACCTACCATGCAAGCAGAAAATATGGCGCACCCAATTCTATGGAGACAATCGGTTTGTTAGTTATAGAGATAGAGATAGAAGTAAATAAATTGCCGAGATGTAAAAGGCAAGTATGTTTTTAGTTTTAGCAGAGTCCAGATTTCTTTCAACCGATTGTTTTCCTTTTCATTCTATGCGTGAGTTTGGTTACTTAACAACCAAGTTATAGGAGGCCGGCTAATATATAAAGCTAGGTGCACCGTTGTAAAAGACAGGTTATTTTATAAAATAGACACGATGTGTTTTCATGGGTAGACACCCGTATCAAGTTTTAGAGGGATCTTTAGAAAACCTCTGTGTTGCGATTTCTCTTTGTGGAAATTGTTTTGCGCGTGAGTACCTTCATCGAGATTCGTTTTCTCATGCTGGGCCGCAAGGTTCAAACCCTCTACTTCGTGTACATAGCGTGCACGGGTGAGAGGTTGCTACTGCTGGTGGTGGAGTGTCGTGAAAGGTCAGGCCTCAACAACAGGTCGGATCTCGCCGTGAGGTTCGGTCTACATCAGAAAAGTTCAAGGAATTTCAGAATGAGGTAGAGAATCAACGTGACCGAAAGATAAAGTTCTTACGATCAGATCGTGGATGAGAATATTTAAGTCACGAATTTGGTACGCACTTAAGGAAATGTGGAATCATTTCACAACTCACGCCGCCTGGAACACCTCAGCGTAACGGTGTGTCCGAACATCGTAATCGCACTCTATTGGATATGGTGCGATCTATGATGTTTCTTACCGATTTACCGCTATCATTTTGGGGATACGCTCTAGAGACAACTACATTCACTTTAAATAGGGCACCGTCTAAATCCGTTGAGACGACACCGTATGAATTATGGTTTGGGAAGAAACCTAAGCTGTTGTTTCTAAAAGTTTGGGGATGCGATGCTTATGTCAAGAAACTTCAACCTGAAAAGCTCGAACCCAAGTCGGAAAAATGCGTATTCATAGGATACCCCAAGGAAACCATTGGGTATACCTTCTACCTTAGATCCAAAGGCAAGATCTTTGTTGCCAAGAACGGATCCTTTCTGGAAAAAGAGTTTCTCTCGAAAGGAGTAAGTGGGAGGAAAGTAGAACTCGATGAAGTACTACCTCTTGAACCGGAAAGTAGTGCAGCTCAGGAAAATGTTCCCGTGGTGCCTACACCGACTGGAGAGGAAATTAATGATGATGATCAAGATACTTCAGATCAAGTTGCTACTGAACTTCGTAGGTCCACAAGGACACGTTCCACACGAGAGTGGTATGGTAACCCTGTCCTGGAAATCATGTTGTTAGACAACGGTGAACCTTCGAACTATGAAGAAGCGATGGCGGGCCCAGATTCCAACAAATGGCTTGAAGCCATGCAATCCGAAATAGAATCCATGTATGAAAACAAAGTATGGACTTTGACTGACTTGCCCGATGATCGGCGAGCGATAGAAAACAAATGGATCTTTAAGAAGAAGAAGGACGCGGATGGTAATGTTACCATCTATAAAGCTCGACTTGTCGCTAAGGGTTATCGGCAAGTTCAAGGGGTTGGCTACGATGGGACTTTCTCTCCCGTAGCGAAGCTAAAGTCCGTCCGAATCATGTTAGCAATTGCCGCATACTATGATTATGAGATATGGCAGATGGACGTCAAAACGGCATTCCTTAACGGCTATCTTAAGGAAGAGCTGTATATGATGCAGCCGGAAGGTTTTGTCGATCCTAAGAATGCTAACAAGGTATGCAAGCTCCAGCGATCCATTTATGGGCTGGTGCAAGCATCTCGGAGTTGGAACATTCGCTTTGTTGAGATGATCAAAGCGTTTGGGTTTATGCAGACTTATGGAGAAGCCTGCGTTTACAAGAAAGTGAGTAGGAGCTCTGTAGCATTTCTCATATTATATGTAGATGACATACTTTTGATGGGAAATGATATAGAACTTTTGGACATCATTAAGGCCTACTTGAATAAGTGTTTTTCAACGAAGGACCTTGGAGAAGCTGCTTACATATTAGGCATCAAGATCTATAGGGATAGATCGAGACGCCTCATAGGTCTTTCACAAAGCACATACCTTGATAAGATATTGAAGAAGTTCAATATGGATCAGTCCAAGAAATCGTTCTTGCCTGTATTGCAAGGTGTGAGATTGAGCTCGGCTCAATGCCCGACCACGGCAGAAGATAAAGAAGAGATGAGTGTCATCCCCTATGCCTCAGCCATAGGATCTATTATGTATGCCATGCTATGTACCAGACCTGATGTAAACCTCGCCGTAAGTTGTTGGGAAACGTAGTAATTTCAAAATTTTCCTATGTACACGCAAGATCATGGTGATGGCATAGCAACGAGAGGGGAGAGTGTTGTCCACGTACCCTCGTAGACCATAAGCGGAAGCGTTATGATAACACGGTTGATGTAGTCGTATGTCTTCACGATCCGACCGATCCAAGTACCGAACGTATGACACCTCCGAGTTCAGCACACGTTCAGCTCGATGACGATCCCTGGACTCCGATCGAGCAAAGTGTCGGGGATGAGTTCCGTCAGCACGAAAGCGTGGTGACGATTATGATGCTCTATCGGTGCAGGGCTTCGCCTAAACTCCGCGACGATATGACCGAGGTGGAATATGGTGGAGGGGGGCACCGCACACGGCTAAGGAACGATCCGTAGATCAACTTGTGTGTCTAGGGTGCCCCCCTGCCCCTGTATATAAAGGAGCAACGGGGGGTGCAGCCGGCCCTAGGAGGAGGCGCGCAGGAGGAGTCCTACTCCCACCGGGAGTAGGACTCCCCCCCTTCCCTAGTTGGACTAGGACTTGGGGGGAAGGAGGAGAGGGGGGAAAGGAAAGGGGGGGCGCCGCCCCCCCCCCTCCTTGTCCTACTCGGACTTGGGGGGGAGGGGCGCGCGGCTGCCCCTTGGCCCCTTCTCCTCTTCCTCCACTAGGCCCACTAAGGCCCATTAGGTCACCGGGGGGTTCCGGTAACCTCCCGGTACTCCGGTAAAATGCCGATTTCACCCGGAACACTTCCGATGTCCAAACATAGGCTTCCAATATATCAATCTTTATGTCTCGACCATTTGGAGACTCCTCGTCATGTCCGTGATCACATCCGGGACTCCGAACAAACTTCGGTACATCAAAACTTATAAACTCATAATAAAACTGTCATCGTAACGTTAAGCGTGCCGACCCTACGGGTTCGAGAACTATGTAGACATGACCTAGAACTATTCTCGGTCAATAACCAATAGCGGAACCTGGATGCTCATATTGGCTCCTACATATTCTACGAAGATCTTTATCTGTCAAACCGCATAACAACATACGTTGTTCCCTTTGTCATCGGTATGTTACTTGCCCGAGATTCGATCATCGGTATCCAATACCTAGTTCAATCTCGTTACCGGCAAGTCTCTTTACTCGTTTCGTAATACATCATCCCGCAACTAACTCATTAGCTACATTGCTTGCAAGGCTTATAGTGACGTGCATTATCGAGAGGGCCCAGAGATACCTCTCCGACAATCGGAGTGACAAAACCTAATCTCGAAATACGCCAACCCAACATGTACCTTTGGAGACACCTGTAGTACTCCTTTATAATCACCCAGTTACGTTGTGACGTTTGGTAGCACCCAAAGTGTTCCTCCGGTAAACGGGAGTTGCATAATCTCATAGTTACAGGAACATGTATAAGTCATGAAGAAAGCAATAGCAATATACTAAACGATCAAGTGCTAGGCTAACGGAATGGGTCATGTCAATCACATCATTCTACTAATGATGTGATCCCATTAATCAAATGACAACACATGTCTATGGTTAGGAAACATAACCATCTTTGATTAATGAGCTAGTCAAGTAGAGGCATACTAGTGACGTTATGTTGGTCTATGTATTCACACATGTATAATGTTTCCGGTTAATACAATTCTAGCATGAATAATAAACATTTATCATGATATGAGGAAATAAACAATAACTTTATTATTGCCTCTAGGGCATATTTCCTTCATAAGTTTGGTAGGAAGGTACCAAAGTAATCCCGGCAAGGAACACTGGACAGCGGTCAAGAATATCCTGAAGTACCTGAAAAGGACAAAGGACATGTTTCTCGTCTATGGAGGTGACGAAGAGCTCGTCGTAAAGGGTTACGTCGACGCTAGCTTCGACACAGATCTGGATGACTCTAAGTCACAAACCGGATACGTTTATATGTTGAATCGTTGCGCAGTAAGCTGGTGCAGTTGCAAGCAGAGCGTCGTGGCGGGATCTACATGTGAAGCAGAGTACATGGCAGCCTCGGAGGCAGCGCATGAAACAATATGGATGAAGGAGTTCATCACCGACCTAGGAGTCATACCCAATGCGTCGGGGCCGATCACTCTCTTCTGTGACAACACTGGAGCTATTGCCCTTGCCAAGGAGCCCAGGTTTCACAAGAAGACCAGGCACATCAAGCGTCGTTTCAACTCCATCCGTGAAAATGTTCAAGATGGAGACATAGATATTTGCAAAGTACATATGGATCTGAATGTCGCAGATCCGTTGACTAAACATCTTCCGCGAGCAAAACATGATCAACACCAGAACTCTATGGGTGTTCGATTCATCACAATGTAACTAGATTATTGACTCTAGTGCAAGTGGGAGACTGTTGGAAATATGCCCTAGAGGCAATAATAAAAGGATTATTATTATATTTCCTTGTTCATGATAATTGTCTTTTATTCATGCTATAATTGTATTATCCGGAAATCGTAATACACGTGTGAATACATAGACCACAACATGTCCCTAGTGAGCCTCTAGTTGACTAGCTCGTTGATCAACAGATAGTCATGGTTTCCTGACTATGGACACTAGATGTCATTGCTAATGGGATCACATCATTAGGAGAATGATGTGATGGACAAGACCCAATCCTAAGCATAGCACAAGATCGTGTAGTTCATTTGCTAGAGCTTTTCCAATGTCAAGTATCTTTTCCTTAGACCATGATATCATGTAACTCCCGGATACCGTAGGAGTGCTTTGGGTGTACCAAACGTCACAACGTAACTGGGTGAATATAAAGGTATGCTACGGGTATCTCCGAAAGTGTCTGTTGGGTTGACACCGATCGAGACTGGGATTTGTCACTCCGTATGATGGAGAGGTATCTCTGGGACCACTCGGTAATGCATCATCATAATGAGCTCAAAGTGACCAAGTGTCTGGTCACGGGATCATGCATTACGGTACGAGTAAAGTGACTTGCCGGTAACGAGATTGAACGAGGTATTGGGATACCGACGATCGAATCTCGGGCAAGTAACGTACCGATTGACAAAGGGAATTGTATACGGGGTTGCTTGAATCCTCGACATCGTGGTTCATCCGATGAGATCATCGAGGAGCATGTGGGAGCCAACATGGGTATCCAGATCCCGCTGTTGGTTATTGACCGGAGAGCCGTCTCGGTCATGTCTACGTGTCTCCCGAACCCGTAGGGTCTACACACTTAAGGTTCGGTGACGCTAGGGTTGTAAAGATATGAGTATGCAGCAAACTGAAAGTTGTTCGGAGTCCCGGATGAGATCCCGGACGTCACGAGGAGTTCCGGAATGGTCCGGAGGTAAAGAATTATATATGGGAAGTCAAGTTTCGGCCATCGAGAAAGTTTCGGGGGTCACCGGTATTGTACCGGGACCACCGGAAGGGTCCCGGGGGTCCATCGGGTGAGGCCACCCATCCCGGAGGGCCCCATGGGCTGAAGTGGGAGGGGAACCAGCCCCTGGTGGGATGGTGCGCCCCCCTGGGCCCCCCTCTGTGCCTAGGGTTGGGAACCCTAGGGGAGGGGGCGCCTCCACTTGCCTTGGGGGGCAAGTCTCCCCCCTTGGCCGCCGCTCCGCCTAGGAGATCCCATCTCCTAGGGGCGGCGCCCCCCTGGGGTCCCTATATAAAGAGGGGGGGTGGGAGGGCAGCTGCACCCTGACACCTGGCGCCTCCCTTCCCCCTTGCTACACCTCTCCCTCCCGTAGTCGCTTGGCGAAGCCCTGCCGAATCCCTGTTGCATCCACCACCACGCCGTCGTG
The DNA here is from genome assembly GCF_018294505.1 of Triticum aestivum. Classification (NCBI taxonomy): domain Eukaryota; kingdom Viridiplantae; phylum Streptophyta; class Magnoliopsida; order Poales; family Poaceae; genus Triticum; species Triticum aestivum. The sequence goes on along the minus strand of NC_057795.1, from coordinate 549,342,719 downwards.
CTGCTGGATCTTCATCAACCTCTCCTTCCCCCTTGCTGGATCAAGAAGGAGGATACGTCACGCTGACCGTACGTGTGTTGAACGCGGAGGTGCCGTCCGTTCGGCGCTAGGATCTCCGGTGATTTGGATCACGACGAGTACGACTCCCTCAACCCCGTTCTCTTGAACGCTTCCGCTCGCGATCTACAAGGGTATGTAGATGCACCCCTCTCTCTCGTTGCTAGATGAACTCATAGATTGATCTTGGTGAACGTAGGAATTTTTTTATTTTATGCAACGTTGCCCAACAGAAAGGCTGTGGCAAACTTGCTCAAGTGAAAAATCTGTGACCCCCATGAACTTTGGTTGACACACCCGCTCCCAGTTAATCATGCATTTACCACCGGTCACCTTATCGCAACCCTCCCAAAGGGAAGCACTTATTAGAGCATCAATCCTTTTCATCACCTCTACTATGAGGACAAGGAGGTGAGGTGGTAGATGGCCATAGCTGTGAGCACCGCCTTCGCCAGGACAACCCTTCCAGGAGTCGTGAGCACCACCTTCAACAGGACATCCCTCCCAGGAGCCGCCATGTGCTTTCCCACCCAGGGTGCTAGCTTGCAAGCAATTTTATGTTCAAGGAGCGATAGGTTCACCCTTTTGAGCCTCATGATCGAGAGGGGTAATACCACATGTGAAAGGATGAGAGCTTTGTCGAGAAGTGGTGGAGAATGTCATGTAGGTCCATGGCAGCAAGTCAATGTGCCACCTCCCATGCATCTAGAAGAAGTCGGCGAGTGGACGATCGTACCTGAAGAAGGCGTCATCGAGGAAGCACCAACGATGATGTACGTTGTGCACCGAAGGGCTACACCCTGAACAACGGACAAACTCAACTCCAGCAATCACCATGGGACTTCACGAGAGCATCCTAGACGACACCTCCAAGGAGGGGACAATGCGGTGGCGTCTCCGGCTCTCCGCCCCCCTGGTCTTGAGAGTCGGAGCTAGGGTTTCCTCGATGCACAAGGGGAAGGAGCCATTGTCAGGGTCATGACAACAACTCCAAGGAGAGGGGTGGCACCCACATGCGGCAGGAACAACAACATCGACCATCTTGAAGTAGCCCATGACCATTGCCCCCTAGTCCGCCGGAGCTAGAGCAAACTGGAGTATGCCAACGAGGCCAGCGACTTCAGGTAGAGAAGTCACATCTTGTCGCATCGCTCTTCCCAACCATGTTGACACGAGCTCCGCCAGCACCAAGCTATGAGACCTTGGGGAACAAACGCACCTGTTGCCGAGCATTGTAATGTCGATGCCAGGGCCACCACAACCACAACCAGTTGCAGTGCCATCAACCCTCCCCCTTCCTTGCCTACCATCTCTTCACCATGACCGCGAAGCCACAACGCCGCCAGGTGTGGTGAGAATGAGGGCCGCCGGATCTTCTCGACATCGTTTTGTAGGTCGCTCTATCACCATGCATAACCGTCACGCCATTCATCTTCATGGCCTAGGTCAACCATTGCCACATAAGAGCCCACCAGGACAACCGTCGAGCCCCCGTCCATTTGGGAACATGGACCGCCGCCACCATGGCCGAAGCCGACGACAACGAAGGTGTTGCATGGAGGGGCCGACTGTGGACTAGGGTTTCAGTCCCCGGGCCACATAAGAGGCGCGGCATGAGAGGGGTACTTCTGTGATCAAAGAAAAATTATAAAATGATCTGTTCACACGGAAAAAAAAGTATGAAAACTCTCTTTCCATCACTATTTATTTCCAAAAAAATGCAAATGCTAAAGGTAGGAGTCCAACAAGCCGCGAAAACAACATTGAACTTCATTTAAATCATTAAATGTAAACATCTTCTACTTTTCTTTGGTTTCTTTGCTGCGCCCGCGTAGGAGAGTAAGTTGGCGCGAAAACGCCATGTGTTGCGCGCGAAATCTTCCATTTCGTTTCTTTTCCTCTCACGAGATAGACGAGTCCAAACCGTTGATTTAATTGGACGGTGGCCAAACACGACGATGGTGATAAAAACCCTCGAGTCTCGGTTCCCACTTCCCAGCACTCTAGTCGTTCCCAATTCCCCCACTACACCAACATCCCTAAAAAAATTCTTTTAAAAAAAAAACATCCCTAAAAAAATCATTCCAAAGCGTCCGGGCAAGCCGCTAGCCATGGATGCGGCGGCCTCAGCTGCTGTCGCGGCTGCCAAGGAGGCGGCGCTGGCCGCGTCTGCCGCGGCATCTGCTGCTGCCAAGGAGGCGGCAGTGGCGGCTTCGACTGCGGTGGAGGCGGCGGCTGCCAAGGAGGCGGCGCTGCTCGCGTCTGCCGCCGCAACGGCTGCCGCGAAGGAGGCAGCGGCGGCGGCTGCGACCGCGACGGAGGCGGCCGTGAAGGCTTCGGCTGCGGCCTTAAATGCGAAGGAGGCAGCGGATGCGGCGGCGGCCGCAGGGGAGGCTGCGACGGTGGCGATTCAGGCTTTCAAGAAGCGCAAGTTCCATCTTATCGACGGTGACGACGACGATCTCATCAGCCGCCTCCCCGACGCCGTCCTCGGCAGCGTCGTGTCTCTTCTCCCCACCAAGGAAGGCGCCCGCACGCAGGTCCTCTCCCGCCGGTGGCGCCCGCTCTGGCGCTCCGCTCCTCTGAACCTCGTGGTGGACTCTGAACTCAAGACCATCGACTTGGTTTCGAAGATCCTCTCCGAGCATGATGGACCGGCGCGCTGCTTCTCGCTCCGCCTCCATATCGACGACTGTTACGACAGGATCGAAGGCTGGCTTAGTTCCCGGGCGCTGTACAGCCTAGAGGAGCTCGAGCTCGCCCCCAAGCTCTTGTTCGCCAAGACGGAGAAGTTGTGCCTGCTGCCATCGTCGGCGTACCGCTTCTCGCCCACGCTCCGCGTGGCCAAATTCCACGGCTTCCATTTCCCCGACTTGATTGTGCAGCTGTCCCTCAAGTTTCCGCGCCTCGAGCAGCTGACCCTGGCTAGCGTCACCATCTCAGAGGACGCCCTCCAGAGCATGCTCTCTGGCTGCCCTGCCTTGGAAAGCCTTGAGCTGAAGAGAAATTCGGGCATTGGTCGCCTCTGCATCAGCTCCCAGACCATTAGGAGTTTAGGCTTTTGCGCTGACCGGTGGAGTGGTGGAGGTGTCTTTCTGCAAGAGCTGGTCATCGAGGACGCCCCGTGCCTTGAGAGATTGCTACCGCTCGATCCAAAGGGTGGTACAGAGATCATACGCGTAATCCGGGCACCTAAACTGCAGATACTGGGCATGCTCTCTGAAGACATATCCGAATTCCACCTTGGAAGTACAATTTTTAAGGTAACAGCGGCCTTCAGCAATTGCATTTGATATTCTTACCGTGCAGCTACTATTCTTATATTTGCACTTTGTTCTGCAGAAAATGGTTGCTGTCAGTTTGACAACCAAAATGCACACCATGAGGGTTTTGGTTCTCTGCTCTGCTGGCCCTAATATTGACGAAGTGGTTAACTTCCTCAAGTGCTTCCCCTGCTTGGAGAAGCTGTATGTCATTGTGAGTATAGAACATAGTTGCATGCCTTAATTAAATGTCAAAACAAGCATTTCATGGATGTGTAATCTAGCCAACAATTGTAATGCTAACTTGTTGACAATTTCTTTTGTATTGTTTGTTCTCTCTGTCTCCAGTTCCAGTCACTCTCAGGCACATGGAGCTCATTGAAGGTTATGAATAATGCTCGGAAGTATGACCCACTGGACCCAATGGAATGCTTTGAGCTCCATCTCAAAAAAGTAGTGTTGAAGAATTATGACGGCAACAAGAATTTATCTGTTGACTTTGCAAAGTTCTTTGTTCAGAATGCGAAAGGGCTAAATGAAATGAAAATCACATTGCCTTACCACCGCCAGCATGAATGGTGCACTAATAAACTCAATATGCTACGACGCAGCGGTAGAGCTTCTCGAGATGCTCGAATTGAACTGACATGTGGCTCTAAGGACCATTTCACGCACAACAGGCATACCCATGATTTGTCAATGGATGACCCCTTCGACTTGCCCTCCAGAGGATGCTCAAAGTGTATAGAGAAGGGTCTAGGAGATGCTATATACCAAACTTAATTAGAGCTTGAGATGCCAAGACCACTAACCTGTGGTGCTAGCCAGTAAGCCTCCAAGCCTTTCTCGGGTGTAGTTGATGCCCATCTTGAACAATGAACATTGACTTGCCTTCTTTTGAAAGCTCAAGCTTTTATTCCTAGCCTTTAATGTTGTCCCAGCCTTCTGATGCTGTAAGAAAGGATGTACTCCCTCCGATTCATATCAATTGACGTACACTGAGTATAACTTTGTACTACTAAAGTTGTACTAAGTGTGTATCAATTAATATGGATCAGAGGGAGTACTTCATTTAGTGATGGAATGTTTTGTGACTGACTCAAAATTGTACCATGCAAAGGAGGTGGTGTGTGTCTAAGCCCAGGCTTGAAATCTGAAGTTGCATAATGTATTTTCTGTTCTATCGTGCTTGAAGCGTTTCGTCAGTAGTTTATTTTCTGTTCTGTTGCGCCTGAAGGGGTTCCTTAGTGGTTTATTTTCTGGTCTATTGGGCTTGGATGCTACTTCCTCCGATCCAGATTAATTGTGACAGATTTAGTACAAGGTTGCACCAAGTTTGCGAGAATTAATATGGATTGGAGGGAGTAGTTTTCAATCTGTTATGTCTAGGTAGTAATCCTTGTTCCTTTGCTGTTTGGTCTGTTAAGCGACAGATGACGCGTACACAAGTCTGGTTCAACCAGGACTCCTACACCGCACCTTAGACTAGGGTAGTTGTGATTTCATCTTATCTCATGTAACTATCTCTATCTCTTTAGTCTATCTCTTGGGTTCCAAGCTAAGGATCCTAACCGTGTAATCTCTCCTCTGTACGCTATACGGGAAGTTGCGCCCCGCTCTGTATAACACGCAGCCGTCGCCCTAGGCAGGGTACGACGTTCTCTCACATGGTAATCAGAGCCTACCTCTTCCATCTCATCTAGTTCCTCCATTGCCACAAACCTCCTACCATGGCCTCCTCCGGCTCCTCCAACTCAACCCTCTCCGGCCAGATCACCGAGCGCCTCACCCGCACCAACTACATCCTTTGGCGCACCCAGATCACGCCGCAGCTCCGAGGTGCTGGTTTCTTCGGGTATGTTGATGGAAGCATACCCGAGCCGGCCAAAGTCGTCGTCACCAAGGACAAGGATGGCAAGGAGGAGTCCATCCCAAATCCGCTCCACCACGTGTGGATCCGGGAGGATCAACAGGTATTGGGATATCTCCTGAATAACCTCTCAAAGGAAGTGCTCGTGCAGGTCACGTCGATCGTCCATGCACACGAGCTGTGGTCGGCGCTGGCGAAGATGTTCTCGTCGACCTCGCTGTCCCGCGTCAACAACATCCGGGCGGCGCTCACCAACGCGCAGAAGGGCACACAATCCGTGGCCACCTTCTTCGCACACATGCGATCTCTCGCCGACGAGCTCGCGGCGGCCGGCAAACCCCTGGACGACGACGAGCTCATCTCCTACATCATCAACGCCCTGGACATGGAATATCAGCCACTGGTCTCTGCCCTTGATGCTCGTGTCATCCCGGTCACTCTTGACGAACTGTTCGCTCAGATGAGCAACTTCGATCAACGAGTGGCCCTCTTCCAAGGGGCTGGGACCGGTGGCGGCTTCAAGTCTTCGGCAAATGTCGCCACCCGCGGGCGTGGCGGTGCCTCTCGTCCTCATGGCCCTCCTCGCGGGAAGAGCAGGGGCCCTGGCGGGGGCAACACCAGCAGCAACAACAACGCACGCAGCGGTGGCCGACCCTCCTACTCCAACACCAAGGGCGGCCGCCGATCTAATGGCTCCACCAACAAGTCTCGGCCTGATGCTATCCGCTGCCAAATCTGCGGTAAGCTGGGCCACTCTGCAAAAGATTGTTGGTACCGGTTTGATGAAGATGAAGAATCATCTCAAGATGAAAAGGTGGCCGGGGCTGCTGAAGCTTCCTACGGCGTCGACACAAATTGGTACGTCGACAGCGGTGCCACAAACCACATCACCGGTGAGCTAGAGAAGGTGACCATGCGGGAGAAGTACCGCGGCCAAGATCACATCCACACTGCTAGTGGAGAAGGTATGAAGATTGGTCATATTGGTCACTCAATTATTAAAACCCCTCATAGAAAAATTCATCTCAAACGCATCTTGCATGTCCCTAGTGCCAACAAAAATCTTCTTTCTGTCCACCGCATTGCCATTGATAATCATGTCTTTCTTGAATTTCACCCCTTCTTCTTTTTGATCAAGGATCAGGCAACGAGGAGGGTGCTGTATCGAGGTAGATGCGTTCGTGGGCTTTACCCATTGATTCCGGAGATTAGAAGATCCAATAAACAAGTTCTTAGTGCCACCAAAGTGTCTTCAACATGGTGGCACGATCGATTAGGTCATGCAAGTTTCTCTTTAGTTGAGCGTTTGCTTAGGAAAAATAAACTCCCATATGTTGGGGATCGTGATGTTGAAACAATTTGTGATTCGTGTCAAAGGGCCAAGAGCCACCAATTGCCTTATCCAATTTCTACAAGTATTTCTACCAAACCTTTACAGCTCATTTTTTCTGATGTCTGGGGGCCTGCTCCCTCCTCTGTTGGTAGACATACATATTATGTGAGTTTCATTGATGACTATAGCAAGTTCACGTGGATCTATCTCCTTAAGAAACGTTCGGGTGTTTGCCAAGTTTTTCTCAATTTCCAAGCTCTTGTAGAAAGAAAATTTGACAGTAAAATTCTTTCTCTCCAATCTGATTGGGGAGGGGAATATGAGAAGCTAAACTCATTTTTCAGAAACTTGGCATATCCCATCATGTTTCATGTCCTCATGCCCATCAACAGAATGGGTCAGCCGAGCGCAAGCATCGACATATTGTAGATGTTGGTTTTTCCCTTCTAGCCGGCGCCTCCATGCCCCTTAAATTTTGGGACGAGGCATTCCTCACTGCTGTCCACATTATAAACATGCTACCTAGTCGTGTGATTAACAATGAAACTCCCATGGAAAGGCTTCTTCACACCAAACCAGACTACACGTCACTTCGTGTGTTTGGATGCGCCTGTTGGCCAAATCTTCGCCCTTACAATGATCGCAAACTCATGCTTAGATCCAAACAGTGTGCATTTATTGGTTATAGTGCTCAACACAAGGGCGTTAAGTGCCTTGACATTCCCACGGGTCGTGTCTATATCTCCCGAGATGTAGTGTTTGATGAAACAAAATTTCCCTTCGCACATCTCCACCCCAATGCCGGAGCTCTCCTACGTCAAGAAATACTTCTTCTTCCATCTAGTCTTACCGGCGTGCATCAAGGGGGAAATGATTGTGATGATCCACTATTGACTAATCCTCATAATCTTGCTCTTGAGTCTTGTACTGATGCAGATGCAAACGTTGAGAAAAATGGCGAAGGAAACACTCAGAACGGTGCACAATACGCTCCAAGCGAGCGATATTTCATGTGCCACCGAACGGGGGACATATCCGGCTCGGGATCGGCGCCCCAGCAGCGTGCCCGCGAATCCCCCTCGGGATCTGTGCTGCAGCAGGGCGTCAGCGCGTCGGGCTCCGCATCAATCACCGGGCGCGGCAGCAGCCAGCCAGAAACTGCCACGCGGGCATCTCCAACTGGGCCGGGCGCGCCATCCGCTCCGCGCCAACCAGCTGGCGACACATGTCAGCCTCCGCCTCGCTAGCCAGCGGGCGGACCCCGCCACTACGTGCGCCGCCAGTCAGGTGGGCCTCCAGGCGCGGAAACTGGTGCAAGCACGGGATCCGGTGCTGATCCTGCCGCCAGTCCTGCCGCGGGTGCGCGATCCGGTGCGGATTCTGCCGGGCCCGCGCAATCATTGTGTCATGATGGGTCTGGTGCGGACTGCATGCATGGCTCGGGATCTTCTGCTCCGCCCGACACGACCACACCGACCGATGGCGCCGTAGAAAATCCTGCTGCTCCAGAAAACGCGTCGGAGCCAGGAGTATCTGCCTCGGGATCGCTTCGACCAGAGGCTGGATCCTCTGCGGAAGGCAACAGTGCAGCTCCTCCTGTTCCTTCGCGTACAAGGTTGCAAAGAGGGGTAATTAAACCTCTTAACTATAAGCAAATAACCAAATTTGGCCTAGCTTGTTCTACAGGTGAGCCAGACACTCTTGATGAGGCACTTAGTGATGAAAAGTGGAAAAAGGGCCATGGAAGAAGAATACATGGCACTTCAGAAAAATAGAACATGGTGTTTAGTTCCCCCACGGCAAGGTAAAAATTTAATTGATTGCAAGTGGGTTAGAGAATAAAGAGAAAATCAGATGGAACTATAGATCGCTACAAGGCCAGGTTGGTTGCGAAAGGCTTCAAACAACGGTATGACATTGACTATGAGGACACATTTAGTCCTGTTGTTAAAGCTGCAACTATTCGTCTTGTGCTGTCTATTGCTGTATCCAGGGGATGGAATCTTAGACAACTGGATGTCAAGAATGCGTTCCTTCATGTCGTTCTGGAAGAGGAAGTATACATGAAACAGCCTCCTGGGTTTGAAAATAAGAGTAAGCCTTCCTATGTGTGCAAGCTTGATAAAGCCATATGTGGACTAAAGCAGGCTCCCAGAGCATGGTACTCACGTCTGAGTCAGAAATTGCAAGCACTTGGTTTTACTCCCTCCAAGTCTGACACATCTCTGTTTATTTACAATAAGTCAAATACATCAATATTTGTGTTGATTTATGTGGATGATATCATTGTCACAAGTTCATCAAATGAAGCAGTGACAGGGCTGTTAAAAGACTTAAATGATGAGTTTGCTCTCAAGGATTTGGGAGACCTGCATTACTTTCTAGGTATTGAGGTAAAGAAACATGAAGATGGCCTCCACCTATCTCAAGAAAAATATGCTGCTGACCTGGTAAGAAGGGTTGGTTTACAAGGATGCAAACCATCGTTGACCCCCCTCTCAAGTACTGAAAAATTATCACTTGAAGAGGGAGTTCTCTTGAATCAAGAAGATAGTACTAGATACAGAAGTTTAGTTGGGGCTCTTCAGTATTTAACCTTGACTAGACCTGATTTATCTTTTGCTGTCAACAAAGTATGCCAGTTTCTTCATGCACCCACCACAGTTCACTGGACTGCTGCAAAGCGCATTGTGAGATATGTTAAACATACTATGAAGCTTGGTCTCTTTTTCAGCAAGTCATCATCAAATCTTGTCAGTGCATTTTCTGATTCTGATTGGGCAGGATGTGTGGATGATAGACGATCCACAGGTGGTTTTGCAGTGTTCTTTGGACCAAACTTGATATCATGGTGTGCTAAGAAACAGGCTACTGTATCTAGGTCAAGCACTGAAGCAGAGTATAAAGCATTAGCAAATGCTACAACAGAAATTATCTGGGTTCAGTCTATGTTAAGAGAACTTGGTGTGAAGCATACCAAAGTTCCATGTTTGTGGTGTGACAACTTGGGTGCTACCTATCTATCTGCTAACCTAGTGTTCCATGCAAGAACAAAGCATATTGAGATAGATTTCCACTTTGTCAGAGAAAGAGTTGCAAACAGGCAATTGAAAATCAGATTTGTTCATTCACGAGACCAAGTTGCAGATGGCTTTACAAAAGCGTTGCCCACAAGAAATTTTGAAGAATTCAAGCGTAATCTCAACTTGATACAGTTGTGATTAAGGGAGGGTGTTAAGCGACAGATGACGCGTACACAAGTCCGGTTCAACCAGGACTCCTACACCGCACCTTAGACTAGGGTAGTTGTGACTTCATCTTATCTCATGTAACTATCTCTATCTCTCTAGTCTATCTCTTGGGTTCTAAGCTAAGGATCCTAACCGTGTAATCTCTCCTCTGTACGCTATACGGGAAGTTGCGCCCCGCTCTATATAAACACGCAGCCGTCGCCCTAGGCAGGGTACGACGTTCTCTCACATGGTCTTGTATCATAAGCTAGTAACACCAGCAGTTACTATCTTTATGTATCATATACTGTAACTGTCTTTTTAGTGAAAAAGGATGGCAGTGTCATTTAACTTGCATCATCCTTTAAGCAGTGTACGACATGTGTATGGTCTGGAAGTCGCAAAGCAGAGTACCGCCTCCTTCCTATAAGCAGAGATCCATAAATTGGCATGAAAACCTATATAAGATGGTACCAAAGATACTGATCAGCATCAATCTTTTCGTATGGATGATGTTTTGTGATAGTTGTTTGTTTACATGCTGAACTAATTTTGCAATTCTACGGTGAAACGTAAGTCTGAAACAACTCCCAGTCTACCACTGAAATGAGATACAGCGAGTTGATCGGCAAACTCTTAGCAAGGAAATTCCCAGGTTCCCAAAATGACATTCCATTCCTAAAACGCAAAAAAATAGCGAGCTATCATCCGGAACGTCTTTATTTCTATCCAAGTCTTGAGAATCATCAAGCTAAAAATAGTTATTTTCTGTTTCCTTGTATTAACAGCAGCAAGAGAATAACAAGTGTACAATGTTGCATCATCTTCAGACTTGTGATAGGTAAGAGTACCCATGAGATGCGGCAATGACTGCCGGGGCGTTTGTGTTATTTCCTGTATTTGCTTTGTGATCACTGATCAGATGAGTAAAGTTTCTTGTTGCCGTGTGCATCACCAGGGAAGGCATTATGATGCAGCAGCTAGTGTCAGTCAGCTGCTTAGTTCATACTATTAGTAAGTTTGATGTGCCACAGTTGGAGCTGTTGTCTCCAGGAGAGGATATGTATTAGTGTTCGCAGTAGGAACGGGCTAGTTAGTTATTCTATAGATACAACTCAGAATTTGCAGCAGCCTACTATAATTATTCTCAACTCAAATCATGTTTATGCCAACAAGTGAGGTACCTACATCCTGTTTGTTCACCCAACCAAATATTGTTGTCTGGTTTATGTACAAGTGCAGTAGAAGTAGGGACTTGTAAAGATTGCACACGCAAGGCTTCAGCCTTTTTTGGCCAAATGCTCTGTCAGCTCAGCATCGAGAATTGAACTCTCTAGTTCCCGGTTTGCTTAATCTGTCTCTGGTTAGTCATCCCCTTTTCTTCTGTTGTTGTTCCCCTTTCATATATAGACCAGTGAGTTTAGATCATCTTGTCTGCGAAAATCTCCTACTATTCCCTCGTATTCAAAATGTAATGTGCATCAGTTTTTCCAGAAGTCAATTTTTCTGTGTTTGGTTAAGTTTATAGCAAAACATATCAACGTCTACAATACGTTTATAGCAAAACATATCAACATCTACAATATATTCAAAATATGGAATATATATCACGACCAATTTAATGGTACTGATTTGATGTTGCATGTATTAGTATTTTTCTCAATAAAATTGATCGAAATTTAAGAAGTTTGATTTTTTGATAAATTAGGAAACCTTGTATTTTGGAAGGGAAAGCGTATTTTCTTCTGAAAAATCCAGCTATTGTACATTTATTCAAACAAGTTGCGAAAATAACACGATATAAAACAGAAGCGGTAAATTAAAAGCCGAGAGATGACACCTATGGGCCACGGATCCGGCTCGCCTTGGAAGTCGTAGGATTACCTACAATGTAAACATTGGATCTTGTACATGCAAACAATAGCACCTGCGGCTCACAGCTTCCTCCCCGCTTAAAATGCAACGCCGTTACCCATGCCCCGCTGCGCAACCTAATGACTTGCCACACCGCCGCCTGGCTGCTGCAAATGCAATATCATCGGTTGCGGCGCTTGCAGCATCTAGTGGACAAAGTTGCAACACCCTAGTCTCGCCTTCGCAGCATCAATGCAAATCAGCGCCATTGCATCCTGGCTAGCCGCTCGCTGCATAGTCACGAACCGGCCGCAGCATCGTCCACTGGGTCACGCGTCGCCATTGACCGATCACAACATCGTTAGTTGGGGTTGCAACATCGCCTTTGTGACTCGTGACACCAACAATCAAGTTTGTCTGCTGGGCTCCGCTGTAGTGGACGTTAGTCGACTCTCAACAAGTCTGGGTGTCGTATGCAACACCAAGCATCTCTGCAGCATGCGCCGCTGCTCCCAGTGCATCGCTAGCCTGCCTTCGATGAGGACGCAGTGGTCCAGTGGGTTGTAGCCAGTGGCGGAGACAACGGGGACTAGGAGCCCCCCCCCCCCCTAAAATCAGAATTTTACTGCTAATTTGCTATGAACAATGACATGATTAGTAATTTTTTGCTGCTGGAAAACTTTTTTTCAATAGTTTGGCCCTCCTTGACTTGTTTTAGCAGCACTCCCCCTACTTACTTTCTGGCTCCGCCACTGGTTGCAGCAGTAGGCAACCCCTTACAACACGTTGGTCCGAGAGTGCGGCAACACGGCAACGCCCTTGCAACAGCTTGTGGTGCTGATATTAGCGGGTGCTGGTCAACCGACGCCCTAGAGATGAGGAGGTGAGTGGCACGAACGAGATTTCACAGGTGGCGACGGCGTGGAGTGCGAGGAAGGAGAGATGATGGATGGGGATCAGCCAGGGAGACGAAGAGATATAATGACAAGGCAAGGGGAGTGATTTGTGTGGGGTCCATAAGGGCACATGGCGAGCAGTCGAGGCGGCCGATGCGAGCGCGCAATTGGCCACTCGATTGAAACATTTTATACCTAAATTAAATTTAAAAAATAAAAAATAATAAAAGATCAAGCCTTCTGTTTTCTTTGTGAAAGAAAAACTCCTATGTCCCTCATTCTATTTTTTTGTAAAAGTAAAATTTAACACTAAATACGAAGGGGCTAATAAACTAGGAGGCAAGTAGAAGGATGATGTTGTGTAAACCCCTTGGTTATTTCTCAAGAAAAAAAAGAGAGGGTATACGGGAGAGTTCCCGATCCCTGGATTCGTTCCCGATCCCCCCACCACACCAACTTCCCACGGCGTCTCGGCAAGCCGCCAGCCATGGCTTCGCGGCTGCGGCGGCGGGCAAGGAGGCTGCTGCGGCTGCTGCGGCATCGACTGCAAGCTTCCAAGAAGCGTAAGATCGACGACCAAGATCCATCGGGGAGTGGCAACTGCGACCATGTCGATGGGGGAAGCGTCGATCACATCAGCCGAGTCCCCGACGCCGTCCTCGGCACCGTCGTGTCTCTTCTCCCCACCAAGGAAGGTGCCCGCACGCAGGTCCTCTCCCGCCGGTGGCGTCCGATCTGGCGCTCCGCTCCTCTGAATCTCGCGCTGGACTGTGAACTCAAGAACCTGGACTCGATCCCAAAGATCCTCTCTGAGCATACTGGCCCCGCGCAACGCTTCTCCGTCCGCCTCTTCACCGACTGCGGCGACGAGATCGATGGCTGGCTTAGCTCCCAATCCCTGGACATGCTACAGGAGCTCGAGCTCACCTGCATGTTCTGGCTCGGCCGGCGTCCATTGTCCTTGTCGGCGTTCCGATTTTCGCCCACTCTCCGCGTGGCCAAATTCCACGGGTTCCATTTCCCCAACTCGATCTCGCAGCTGTCCCTCAAGTTCCCCTGCCTCAAGCAGCTGACCCTGAAAAAGGTCGTCATCTCGGAGGACGTTCTCCAGAGCATGCTCTCTGGCTGCTCTGCCTTGGAAAGCCTCGAGCTAAAGGAAAGTCGGGGCATCAGTCGCCTCTGCATCAGCTCCCAAACTCTTAGGAGTTTGGGATTTTTCGTTGACTGGTGGAATGGAAGTAATCATATCTTTTTGCAAGAGTTAGTCATCGAGGACGCCCCGTGCCTTGAGAGATTGCTACCACTTAATTCAACGGGCAGCAAAGTGGTCATACGGATAATCTGCGCGCCTAAACTGGAGATATTCGGTATGCTCCTGTCTGAAGTCATACCCGAATTCCAACTTGGGAGTTCAATTATTCAGGTAGCAGCAGGCAGCCTTCATCAATTGCGTTTGGCATTCTTATGTGCAGGCTACTAATCTTATATTTTGCACTTTGTTCTGCAGGAAGGGGTTGCTGTCAGTTTGACAACCAAAATGCACACCATGAGGGTTTTGGCTCTCAGCTCTACTGGCCCTAATCTGGATGCAGTGGTTAACTTCCTCAAGTGCTTCCCTTGCTTGGAGAGGTTGTATGCCATTGTGAGTATAAAACATGCTTGCTTGCTTTAAATGTCACTATAAACATTTGATTGGCATGCAATCTAGCCAACTATTGTATTGCTAACCAGTCGGCAATTTTTTTTGTATTGTTTTTTTCTCTCTCTGTCTCCAGTTCCGGTTACCCTCATACGACCCAGGGGAGTATATGAATGCCCGGAAGTATGACCCACTGGACCCAATTGAATGTCTTGAGCTTCATCTCAAAAAAGTAGTGTTGAAGAATTATGTCGGCAGCAAGACTTCATATATTGACTTTGCCAGGTTCTTTGTTCTGAATACAAAAGGGCTAGAGGAAATGAAAATCACATTGCGTTACCACCGCCAGCACGGATGGTTTTCTCATCAACTCAGCCTGCTACGAGTCACAAGTAGAGCTTCTCGAGATGCTCGAATTGAAATGAGATGTGGCACTAACGATGATTTCACACACAACAGGGATGCCCATGATTTCTCAATGGGTGACCCCTTTGACTTGCCCTCCAGCGGATGCTCAGCGTGTGAAGAGGAGGGTCTAGGAGATGCTGTATACCAAATTTAATTAGAACTTGGGCTGCCAAGACCACCAACCTGTGGTGCAGTAAAGCCTTCAAGCCTTTCTATGATGTAGTTGATGCCCATCTTGAAAATTGACTTTGCCTTCTTTTTAAAGCCCAAGCTTTTGTATCTAGCCTATAATGTTGTCCCGGCGTTCTACTTCATTTAGTGATGGAATGTTTTGTGGCCCACTCAGGATTTTACCGGGACAAAGGAGGTGGTGTCTACGCTCATGCTTTATATCTGAACTTGCATGATGTATTTTCTGTTCTATCGTGTTTGAAGTGGTTCGGTATTTTATTTTCTGTTCTTTTTTTTGTGAACTATTTTATTTTCTGTTCTATTGGGCTTGGATGCTAGTTTTAGTCTGTTATGTTTAGTTGGTTGTCCTTGTTTCTTTGCTGTTTGGCCTTGTATCGTAAGATGGTAACACCAGCAGTTACTATATGTATGTGATCATATAACTTGCTTTAGTGACAACTGACAAAGGATGGCTGTGGCGCTGTGCCATTTAAGTTGTGGCCGTCCTTCAAGCAGTGTACGCCATGCATGGTCTGGAAGTCCCAAATCAGAGTACTCCTTCCCGTAAGCAGAGATCCATAAATTGGCATGAAAACTTATGTAGTACTGTATATGATGGCAGCGAATACTGATCCGTTCGAACACATCCCCAATGCAGCGTGCCGATAACATAAAGCAGAGATATTTATAGTATAAGATTTCTCATAAGAGTTAGTTTTGAGAAACCAGTCAAAGGAAATTCTGGGGTGAACAGAAAGAAAAAGCTACTATGATAGTCCATCTATATCTCTTTCTAAAACTCAAATAAAATATTGAGTTATCATCTAGATAACATGTTTATTTATATTCAAGTCTTGGAACATCATGAGGCTGAAAATTGGTTTTTCCTTGTATTAACAGCAGCAAGAGAATAACAGGTGTACAATGTTGCCTCATCTTCAGACTTGTGATAGGTCATGAGATGCGGCACCGGGTCGTTTCAGCCATTTCCTGTAATCACCTTGTTGCTATGATCAGCCGGGTAAGGTTTCTCATTGCCGTGTGCATGACCAGTAACATTATGATGCAGCAGCGAGTGTCAGTCAGCTGATTTGTTCCACAAAAGTTGGAGTTGAGAAGACATGTATTGCTGCTGGCAACTCAGAATTTGCAGCACCTTATTATTCTCAACAAGTGAGGTACTACAGCCTGATATGTTTATCACAGTACCCGGCTATAAATACTAGTATAATGCCCGTGCGTTGCCACGGGCCAAAATTATATAGAGAGAGATAGTATCATCCAAATAAACTGTAATTCATCATGTGGATGTTGCATACGACTTATAGTTGTATTGCTATAAATTTCTGTCCTTCTAATACATATTTTCTGGTCCCATATATAAACACACTGCATGAGTTCAGCGTGTATAAAAAAGACGGTGACATAAAATTCTGCAATTAACAAAAATGCACTTCGTTTGAAGTGTATGCATCTCAATGAGTTTTTTTTACTCTCTCAACATATTAGGGAAATGAAGATGTTCTCCCCCACGCAGCCAACAACCCCCCCCCCCCCACACCCACCCACCGTGGTGTCGGCATAGATGCAGATGTCCTCCTTCGGCTTGGATTGTTTTCAACCAGCTCACGTCCCTCCCGCACTAGTGTATGGGGAGGCGCAGGAGCAATGCGTCATGTAAAGTTTGATGTACTCGGTGGAGGGCCGGCTAGAGGATGAGGTGCTGACCGTGACACGAGAGGTGGGCATCTCTAAGCCGGCCAAGATGCGGTGCGTTGTCGGTGTGCCTCATGTGCTCGCCGGCACCAGTGGCGTGCTTGGCTCCCGCATTGGCTTTGGGAAGACTCTTGTTCAGTTGCTCCCTCTAGTTTAGGTACTTCGACTGACTTGGGCATTCGGAATCAAATGGTGATAGTATGGGGCCTATGTTTGATCAGATGGTGGATGTTGTCATATTTGGATGAGGAATCCACCAAGAAGGTTGCGACCTCATCGTCCTAGTAGATCTCCTATTCACAGGCGAGTTTGTTCCCTTTACAAACCAATTCTTTCTCACAGGTAATGGCAGATCAGTGATTGTTTTCTGTTTAGTTCTTTGCCTTGTTGGTGAAGGAAGTGAAAACAATATGATCATACAGGGAAAAATCTTCTTCAATGTGGATGTTCTAGAAGATTTTGATATACATATTGGTCAATACATGTATATACAAGTACAGAACCCACTCCATCTTCAGCTATAATATAATGTAACTGCAGTTCAACACTTCTGTTAGAGATGTATGATATGACTACTGCACCTTTGTGGTTTGCACACTTTTTTTGTTGTTTAATTTGCAAGACCTATGTCAAATTCCTCGAGAATTTAGCTTAGTCTGTTTGCCAATATGATCTATATAGTCGGCTGCATGTGCCTTGCCAATGTTCGTGTAGTTATACTTGTCATGGGATTAATTTATGCAGTTATTACCTGATACAATATTTTACTCTTGACTTATTCAATTCACTGATCAATTGGTTAGATAGAGAGATGGTTATTTTGCCCATTAATTGCTTAAATAAAGGCTAAACCCACAAGTTCACCCTTGAAATTGAAGTTATAGTTGAATGTCGTGTGTTGCCACATACTCCCTCCGTCCAGAAATACTTGTCATCAAAATGAATAAAAGGGGATGTATCTAGATGTATTTTAGTTCTAGATACACACCTTTTTGTCCATTTTGATGACAAGTTTTTTCGGACGGAGGGAGTATTTTTTTAGAAATAAATTCAATGATCAAATAACATAGTAATTCACAACGTACATGTGGCATACAGTTTTTGACTATATACTGAGAATATGATATGATAAGTATCGTCTAGGAGCCCATGCTCACTGTCTTCACTGGTCTGATGTCCATCATCACTTCTCCTCTGCTCTGATGTCCATAGACGATGATGGAGGTCTTGTATCCATGCTCTAGGTTCTGATCACATGAGCATAACGGTGAACTCTCATTTATGTTGCGCCCTTTGACATTCTCCCTCGTGCTCTCTTGCCCTGCCATGTCTAGCGCCGCCTGCCCGCTCACCAACATATCTAACAATTCCTCAAAAGTTCAAGGATGACACAAAATTTAAAACATATGATGATAACAAATTTAGCCCACGGATTGGAAGGAAGAAATGATTTCCCCCCATGACATGCTGTCCAACTCACCTAGCTCAGAAATGTGGAGAATAGGTCCAAGATGTCCCAGTGCAGTTTGCTATTGAGAATTGAGATCCTTTCCTTCAACAATCCAAATCAGTCTCTATAAGGATAATTAGAGAAATGCTACGGATGACCCATCTACACAATTGGAAGTGTTCTTTCCTGCTCCTAAACCATGAACCTGAGAGTTATAATTTGCTTCGTGTTCATTCCTTGGTCCTGCATGGAACCAAACATTACTCATAATCAGCTCAAAAAAACATTACCCACAATGCTTTTTTACGCAACTAAAAGAAACATTCAAAGAAAAGTCCGAACAACTTCACTTTAATGAAACAAATTCAGTCAAAAATTTGTTCTCGCTGGCGATCACATCAATATAAAATAGAAAGTATCTTTCAATTTTTAAGTTGTAAGGTGCAGAATCATCCTTTGTCGTCTACTTTGATGCCCAATCTGCATACCTTCTTGAAGAAAACTGAATAAATTGTCTAGTCCACACCCTATATCAGCTTCATCGTGCATAGTTGAATAATGCAGTAGAACAGTTGTACTAATGCCAAAAAAATGCAGGGTTCAATTGTCAGAAGTCTCCCTAATGACATGTTATTTATTGTTGTTGTTGCACACACTGAATCTTGTTATTCCACCTGCAGCTAGATGCCTAGATGAACAAATACATATCAGATTTGATTATAGAAGGGATTAATAAGAGGACATCACTAAAACGTGAAAAAATGTAGGTAATATTAATGTATTTTACCAGAAAATATCATTGTGCAAATTAGCAAACACCTTCCGTGCATAGTGGCTAGAGAGGTGAAAATAATTGAACTGTAACATCACGACATATTGGAGATAAGAACTCAGTTAACCTTTTATGTGGCATCAGCTTCGCATCAGATCAATTCCATGGATAAAAAACAACTTGTTCGTAATGTGGTACTACCCTCTTAGGCTCTCATGCTCTTTCTCTTGCAGATGCACGTGATCCCAAATTCAAAGGACGACAGTAAAGGCTTGATCATATACCTTGGCTGCCGTTCTGATCTGAGTGCGGCCACTACAGTCATCGTGGTGATTCTGCCTTCAAGCATAGCCACGGCGGTCGTAACCAGCAGAGGCGGTTCCAGCACCGTTGCACCGGAGTCAAGATTACCTAGCATGCATGTCACACGCATGGCCCACGGACGCTATGTAGCTACCCGCACCGAAATCACAGGAAACCCAACATAACATGACACACACCCTGCAAGAACAAAGGAGTCTAGTGAAGAATCAGCAAATATTAATATATTATAACCCAAGAAGAAACATAACATTTTGAGCTAACCTGAGATATCAAAGGCCCCGGAGGTCGATGGGACGACGCGGTCGCGTCCGTCTCCTCGTCGTGGCCAACCTGACGCAGTAGATGAATACAGACCGACGTTGGCTGCACCAATAAAAGTTTGTATAAACAGGATAATCATATATCTAATACAACATCAAGGTTCAGGATTCACGATTGCATTCAGTACATGAATTCTAGATGTGTTATGACTTATGGCTAATGTGTCATTCTACAGTCGAAATTACTCGAATGAAATATAAGAAATCAGTTGGTCTTTCACAAACACGATTTTGAGTCAACATTATGTCCACTTTTACAACAGATGGCAAGTCATATCCTAGTTTAAATTGAAGGGTTTCATTAGAACTGAGAGCTTCTAGGATACTTCAGAAGATTTTTCTACTTTTATTTGCATCCAGATAATCGAAAGGTATGGTGACAAGACAACATATTAATTTGGCATACCTTTGGAGAGCAGCTATTGACATTTCCCTTGAATGCAGAGAATTGCTTAATCTGAAGACCAAAGCGAAGCGGGCTGCTAGCATAACACCTGCCCAAAAATTAGGTGCCCAAAGAGAATCCAGGTACACATTGAGGAATGGCATATCCAACGCATCCGCTGCAAGAAGAAGAGTTCAAGATACATATATATATATATATATATATATATATATATATATATTTCAGATTCCAGACTGATCTTGCTGTATTTATTTTTTACGGAAGCTAGAAAATGTGCTTGTTAGCCAATAAAGAAAGACAGAAGCAAACATTCCCAGTTCCTCTTAAAATAAGCTAAGAAGGAGAAACATGACCTTAGGTTAGTGTTCAGGCTTAGGTATCGTACATTGGCAACTAACAAAATATGATGTTCCCTTTGGTTGGATACATTTTCTTCCTGCCTAGATTGAGTCAAAATTAGATGATGCATACACTCAGAGTAAAGTACATGTACACATCCAGTGGCACATGCAAATAAAACAAAGAGCCACCTCTCCAAATCATAGCCTGAATGCCTGATACAATCAAGATCTTCATCAGTCTTCTTCTCAGGCTACATGTAAATCTTCTCTAGTAGTCCTATGAGCATAAACAACTGCTCGAATCTACAAAATTGAGGAGCAATTCGGTAAAGAGACAACCACCTTTACAATGACAGTTTATAATACTATAAGTCAATAAGCGTCCAAGGCAAGTTGTGTGATTTACAAGCCTTCAGAAATGTAACTGTGTTCTACGTGTACAGAAATAATTCTCTCGTGAGGTTGTACCATATAACATAATTTTTCAGTCACTTGGTTCAGTTACGCAGAGATGGTGTTCTCATTTCTAGTTTCTAGTGGAGACAGAAGAAACAACTTTCTTAGGTTCTCCAAGTAGTATGATTGGTACCAGGCTCTTGTAGGTTCAGCGATGGATGGTTGAAAAAATGCAAACAACACACTCAAGTGGTTGTTAGAAAAAACAAGCAACACAAATAGAAGTTCCCTCGGTTAGCAATATATAGTGTACCGCTTAAAAAGAAACTTCGATCATTAACTGAATTTTTGTCTATGCTTCAGTTTTAGAAGACTAATTGGTGTTAGGCATTTGAGAAGCTTACCCCAACTGATGCACAGGATTTACAACTATAAGAAGAGATGGTAATACAAATATTCATTCTACTCTAATGCAGAAAAGAACAATAAAATTGGAACATAAGAAGAAAGATAAAATGAGCACCTACTGACTCACCTGTATGCTATGGATCTTCCGCCTCACAGACTCTGTTGACCTTCTTAGTGCACGGCAACGACGCTGCTTCTTCTGCTGCATCCGGTCTTGGGCTCCATGACCTCATAAACGACTGATTACTCCACCACTGGCTGCCCTGCTAGCCTTTAAAACCAACATCTTCCACATTGCGCCAAAGAGGAGCAGAAAACACAGACTGGAAAATTACATATGTATATAGCAGAGGCAAATATATATTCTGCATATATTTTCGAACTCAGTTTGGGCTCTCAGGGGTATTCTTCCTTCATCCCGACCCACCAGGCTCTCAGTTGCTCTTTTACAAGTAAATACTACATGTTTCGATACAACATTCGGTTTAACCTATTTGGGTTACATATCAACAATATAAGGCAAGACTAAAATGGGAAGCATATTTTAGTACACTGGGAAAGAGTAATATATGAGGAAGTATGGCAAATCATCTTACATTCCGAGGTGAACAATGAACTATATCCACAACTTCCTGATTGTTCAAGTGCTCCCATAGTTCATTTGATGCAAATATAACAAACTGATATTCTGCACAGTCTATGTTCTTCAATGGATGGTTCGGGACAAAGAATTGGATTATGGAAGGGCCTTGGAATATGGAACCAGGCCAGAAGGGGCTCATGGTTAAATTCCGAACTTTTTAGGTAGGTGTGGCCAATCATTCTGGAAACCTGAATACAAAGAAAAAAACAGAGCACAAGTAGTTATTATGTGAGATATGTGAGAAGACATCGATCTTGGGACTTTGTATAAATGGTATGCTCTTGGCATCGTTAATCCATGAAATGGGGCGCAAATTGAAACCTTTATCAAATAAACTCCTGGCCCAGGTTTACACAAACTCCCGGCCCGGTCTTGTGGCCCCTTGGACCTCCTGACCCTGAGGCAAGCGAGGTCTGAGTTGGTCCTCCAGCCGCCATACACAAAAGCTATGCAAAAATCACCTGTACACATGTGGTCCGACACATGAATGAATATCCGCGAATGAGACGAGCAGGTTAACCCTAAAATCAAATTCTTCGCCCAAAAAATCAATTTGACAAATCCAGCGATGGTAGGAGAGGGGGAGGGCTGGGCATCTTACTTGTGGACGTTGGTCTCAATGACCTGGCAGACGAAGAGGGAGATCATGGAGGTCTTGCCGGCCCCTGACTGGGCCTGGGCGATGACGCTGTGGACGGTGATGATTGGGATGACGTGTTGGGGAACGTAGTAATTTCAAAAAAAAATCCTACGCACACGCAAGATCATGGTGATGACATAGCAACGAGAGGGGAGAGTGTTGTCCACGTACCCTCGTAGACCGTAAGCGGAAGCGTTAGCACAACGCGGTTGATGTAGTCGTACGTCTTCACGATCCGACCGATCCAAGCACCGAACGTACGGCACCTCCGAGTTCAGCACACGTTCAGCTCGATGACGATCCCCGGGCTCCGATCCAGCAAAGCTTCGGGGATGAGTTCCGTCAGCACGACGGTGTGGTAACGATGATGATGTTCTACCGGCGCAGGGCTTCGCCTAAGCTTCGCGATGATATGACCGAGGTGGAATATGGTGGAGGGGGGCACCGCACACGGCTAAGGAACGATCCGTAGATCAACTTGTGTGTTCTGGGGTGCCCCCTTGCCCCCGTATATAAAGGAGGGAGGGGGAGGTGCGGCCGGCCCCTTTGGGGTGCGCCTGGAGGAGTCCTACTCCCACCGGGAGTAGGACTCCCCCCTCTTGCCTTGGTGGAGAAGGAAAGGGGGGAGGGGAAAGAGGAAAGGGGGGTGCCGCCCCCCTTCCTTGTCCTATTCGGACTAGGGGGGAGGGGGCGTGCGGCCTGCCCTGGCCGGCCCTCCTCTTCTCCCTCATGGCCCACTAAGGCCCATTAACCCCCGGGAGGGTTCCGGTAACCCCCCGGTGTTCCGGTAAAATCCCGATTTCACCTGGAACCTTTCCGATGTCCAAATATAGGCTTCCAATATATCAATCTTTATGTCTCGGCCATTTCAAGACTCCTCGTCATGTCCGTGATCACATCCGGGACTCCGAACAAACTTCGGTACATCAAAACTTATAAACTCATAATAAAACTGTCATCGTAACGTTAAGCGTGCGGACCCTACGGGTTCGAGAACTATGTAGACATGACCTAGAACCATTCTTGGTCAATAACCAATAGCGGAACCTGGATGCCCATATTGGTTCCTACATATTCTACGAAGATCTTTATCGGTCAAACCGCATAACAACATACGTTGTTCCCTTTGTCATCGGTATGTTACTTGCCCGAGATTTGATCGTCGGTATCCGATACCTAGTTCAATCTCGTTACTGGCAAGTCTCTTTACTCGTTCTGTAACACATCATCTTATTACTAACTCATTAGTTATAATGCTTGCAAGGCTTAAGTGATGAGTATTACCGAGAGGGCCCAGAGATACCTCCGACAATCGGAGTGACAAAACCTAATCTCGAATTATGCCAACTCAACATGTACCTTCGGAAACACCTGTAGAGCACCTTTATAATCACCCAGTTATGTTGTGACGTTTGGTAGCACACAAAGTGTTCTTCCGGTAAACGTGAGTTGTACAATCTCATAGTTGCAGGAACTTTGTATAAGTCATGAAGAAAGCAATAGCAACATACTAAACGATCAAGTGCTAGGCTAACGGAATGGGTCATGTCAATCACATCATTCTTCTAATGATGTAATCCCATTAATCAAATGACAACACATGTCTATGGTTAGGAAACATAACCATCTTTGATTAATGAGCTAGTCAAGTAGAGGCATACTAGTGACTATATGTTTGTCTATGTATTCACACATGTATCATGTTTCCGGTTAATACAATTGTAGCATGAATAATAAACATTTATCATGATATGAGGAAATAAATAATAACTTTATTATTGCCTCTAGGGCATATTTCCTTCAGTCTCCCACTTGCACTAGAGTCAATAATCTAGATTACATAGTAATGATTCTAACACCCATGGAGTCTTGGTGTTGATCATGTTTTGCTCGTGAGAGAGGCTTAGTCAACGGGTCTGCAACATTCAGATCCGTATGTATTTTGCAAATCTCTATGTCTCCCACTTGGACTTGGTCCCGAATGGAATTGAAGCGTCTCTTGATGTGCTTGGTCCTCTTGTGAAATCTGGATTCCTTTGCCAAGGCAATTGCACCAGTATTGTCACAGAAGATCTTCATTGGTCCCGATGCACTAGGTATGACACCTAGATCAGAAATGAACTCCTTCATCCAGACTCCTTCATTTGCTGCTTCCGAAGCAGCTATGTACTCCGCTTCACATGTAGATCCTGCTACGACGCTTTGTTTAGAACTGCACCAACTTACAGCTCCACCGTTTAATAAAAACACGTATCCAGTTTGCGATTTAGAATCGTCCGGATCAGTGTCAAAGCTTGCATCGACGTAACCATTTACGACTAGCTCTTTGTCACCTCCATATACGAGAAACATATCCTTAGTCCTTTTCAGGTATTTCAGGATGTTCTTGACCGCTGTCCAGTGATCCACTCCTGGATTACTTTGGTACCTTCCTGCCAAGCTTATTGCTAAGCATACGTCAGGTCTGGTACACAGCATTGCATACATGATAGAGCCTATGGCTGAAGCATAGGGAACATTTTTCATTTTCTCTCTATCTTCTGTTGTGGTCGGGCATTGAGTTTGACTCAACTTCACACCTTGTAGCACAGGCAAGAATCCTTTCTTTGCCTGATCCATTTTGAACTTTTTCAAAATTTTGTCAAGGTATGTGCTTTGTGAAAGTCCTATTAAGCGTCTTGATCTATCTCTATAGATCTTGATGCCCAATATGTAAGCAGCTTCACCGAGGTCTTTCATTGAAAAACTTTTATTCAAGTATCCTTTTATGCTATCCAGAAATTCTATATCATTTCCAATTAATAATATGTCATCTACATATAAAATTAGAAATGCTACAGAGCTCCCACTCACTTTCTTGTAAATACAGGATTCTCCAAAAGTCTGTATAAAACCATATGCTTTGATCACACTATCAAAGCGTTTATTCCAACTCCGAGATGCTTGCACCAGTCCATAAATGGAACGCTGGAGCTTGCACACTTTGTCAGCACCTTTTGGATCAATAAAACCTTCCGGCTGCATCATATACAACTCTTTTTCTAGAAATCCATTCAAGAATGCAGTCTTGACATCCATTTGCCAAATTTCATAATTATAAAATGCAGCAATAGCTAACATGATTCGGACGGACTTAAGCATCGCTACGGGTGAGAAAGTCTCATCGTAATCAACCCCTTGAACTTGTCGAAAACCTTTTGCAACAAGTCGAGCTTTATAGACAGTTATATTACCATCAGCGTCAGTCTTCTTCTTAAAGATCCATTTATTCTCAATGGCTTGCCGATCATCGGGCAAGTCAACCAAAGTCCATACTTTGTTTTCATACATGGATCCAATCTCAGATTTCATGGCTTCTAGTCATTTTGCGGAATCCGGGCTCATCATCTCTTCCCAATAGTTCGTAGGTTCATCATGGTCAAGTAACATGACTTCCAGAATAGGATTACCGTACCACTCTGGCGCGGATCTTACTCTGGTAGACCTATGAAGTTCAGTAGAAACTTGATCTGAAGTTTCATGATCATTATCATTAGCTTCCTCACTAATTGGTGTAGTTGTCACAGGAACCGGTTCTCGTGATGAACTACTTTCCAATAATGGAGTACATACAGTTATCTCATCAAGTTCTACTTTCCTCCCACTCACTTCTTTCGAAAGAAACTCCTTCTCTAGAAATGATCCATTCTTAGCAACGAATGTCTTGCCTTCGGATCTGTGATAGAAGGTGTAACCAATAGTCTCTTTTGGATATCCTATGAAGACACATTTCTCCGATTTAGGTTCGAGCTTATCTGGTTGAAGATTCTTCACATAAGCATCACAGCCCCAAACTTTAAGAAACAACAACTTTGGTTTCTTGCCAAACCACAGTTCATAAGGCGTCGTCTCAACGGATTTTGATGGTGCCCTATTTAACGTGAATGCGGCCGTCTCTAAAGCATAACCCAAAAATGATAGCGGTAAATCAGTAAGAGACATCATAGATCGCACCATATCCAGTAAAGTACGATTACGACGTTCGGACACACCATTTCGTTGTGGTGTTCCAGGTGGCGTGAGTTGCGAAACTATTCCACATTGTTTCAAGTGTAGGCCAAACTCATAAGTCAAATATTCTCCTCCACAATTAGATCGTAGAAACTTTATTTTCTTGTTACGATGATTTTCCACTTCATTCTGAAATTCTTTAAACTTTTCAAATGTTTCAGACTTGTGTTTCATCAAGTAGATATACCCATATCTGCTCAAATCATCTGTGAAGGTGAGAAAATAACGATACCCGCTGCGAGCCTCAACATTCATTGGGCCACAAACATCAGTATGTATGATTTCCAACAAATCAGTTGCTCGCTCTATAGTTCCGGAGAACGGCGTTTTAGTCATCTTACCCATAAGGCACGGTTCACAAGTACCAAGTGATTCATAATCAAGTGATTCCAAAAGTCCATCAGTATGGAGTTTCTTCATGCGTTTTACACCGATATGACGCAAACGGCAGTGCCACAAATAAGTTGCACTATCATTATTAACTCTTCATCTTTTGGTTTGAACACTATGAATATGTGTATCACTACTATCGAGATTCAATAAAAATAGACCACTCTTCAAGGGTGCATGACCATAAAAGATATTACTCATATAAATAGAACAACCATTATTCTCTGATTTAAATGAATAACCGTCTCTCATCAAACAAGATCCAGATATAATGTTCATGCTCAACGCTAGCACCAAATAACAATTATTCAGGTCTAAAACTAATCCCGAAGGTAGATGTAGAGGTAGCGTGCCGACTGCGATCACATCGACTTTGGAACCGTTTCCCACGCGCATCGTCACCTCGTCCTTGGCCAGTGCTCGCTTATTCTGTAGTCCCTGTTTCGAGTTGCAAATATTAGCAACAGAACCAGTATGAAATACCCAGGTGCTACTACGAGCTCTAGTTAGGTACACATCAATAACATGTATATCACATATACCTTTGTTTACTTTGCCATCCTTCTTATCCGCCAAATACTTGGGGCAGTTCCGCTTCCAGTGACCAGTCTGCTTGCAGTAGAAGCACTCAATTTCAGGCTTAGGTCCAGACTTGGGTTTCTTCTGTTGAGTAGCAACTTGCTTGCTGTTTTTCTTAAAGTTCCCCTTCTTCTTCCCTTTGCCCTTTTTCTTGAAACTAGTGGTCTTGTTGACCATCAACACTTGATGCTCCTTCTTGATTTCTACCTCTGCAGCTTTTAGCATTGCGAAAAGCTCGGGAATAGTCTTGTTCATCCCTTGCATATTATAGTTCATCACAAAGCTCTTGTAGCTTGGTGGCAGTGATTGGAGAATTCTGTCAATGACGCTATCATCCGGAAGATTAACTCCCAGTTAAATCAAGTGATTATTATACCCAGACATTTTGAGTATATGCTCACTAACAGAACTATTCTCCTCCATCTTGCAGCTGTAGAACTTATTGGAGACTTCATATCTCTCAATCCGGGCATTTGCTTGAAATATTAACTTCAACTCCTGGAACATCTCATATGCTCCATGACGTTCAAAACGTCGTTGAAGACCCGGTTCTAAGCCGTAAAGCATGTCACACTGAACTATAGAGTAGTCATCAGCTTTGCTCTGCCAGACGTTCTTAACGTTGTCAGTTGCATCAGCAGCAGGCCTGGCACCCAGCGGTGCTTCCAGGACGTAACTTTTCTGTGCAGCAATGAGAATAATCCTTAGGTTACGGACCCAGTCCGTGTAATTGCTACCATCATCTTTCAACTTTGCTTTCTTAAGGAACGCATTAAAATTCAACAGAGCAACAACACGAGCCATCTATCTACAAAGAAACATAGACAAGCAAAATACTATCAGGTGCTAAGTTCATGATAAATTTAGGTTCAATTAATCATATTACTTAAGAACTCCCACTTAGACAGACATCTCTCTAGTCATCTAAGTGATCACGTGATCCAAATCAACTAAACCATAACCGATCATCACGTGAGATGAGGTAGTTTACAATGGTGAACATCTTTATGTTGATCATATCTACTATATGATTCATGCTCGACCTTTCGGTCTCCGTGTTCCGAGGCCATATCTGCATATGCTAGGCTCGTCAAGTTTAACCTGAGTATTCCGCGTGTGCAAAACTGTCTTGCACCCGTTGTAGATGGACGTAAAGCTTATCACACCCGATCATCACGTGGTGTCTGGGCACGACGAACTTTGGCAATGATGCATACTCAGGGAGAACACTTCTTGATAATTTTTAGTGAGAGATCATCTTAAAATGCTACCGTCAATCAAAGCAAGATAAGATGCATAAAGGATAAACATCACATGCAATCAATATAAGTGATATGATATGGCCATCACCATCTTGTGCTTTTGATCTCCATCTCCGAAGCACCGTCATGATCACCATCGTCACCGGCGCGACACCTTGATCTCCATCGTAGCATCGTTGTCGTCTCGCCAACTATTGCTTCTACGACTATCGCTACCGCTTACTGATAAAGTAAAGCAATTACAGGGCGTTTGCATTTCATACAATAAAGCGACAACCATATGGCTCCTGCCAGTTGCCGATAACTTCGGTTACAAAACATGATAATCTCATACAATAAAATATAGCATCACGTCTTAACCATATCACATCACAACATGCCCTGCAAAAACAAGTTAGACGTCCTCTACTTTGTTGTTGCAAAATTTTACGTGGCTGCTACGGGCTTAGCAAGAACCGTTCTTACCTACGCATCAAAACCACAACGATAGTTTGTCAAGTTGGTGTTGTTTTAACCTTCGCAAGGACCGGGCGTAGCCACACTCGATTCAGCTAAAGTAAGAGAGACAGACACCCGCCAGCCACCTTTAAGCACGAGTGCTCGCAACGGTGAAACCAGTCTCGCGTAAGCGTACGCGTAATGTCGGTCCGGGCCGCTTCATCTCACAATACCGCCGAACCAAAGTATGACATGCTGGTAAGCAGTATGACTTGTATCGCCCACAACTCACTTGTGTTCTGCTCGTGCATATAACATCAACGTATAAAACCTAGGCTCGGATGCCACTGTTGGGGAACGTAGTAATTTCAAAAAAAATTCCTACGCACACGCAAGATCATGGTGATGACATAACAACGAGAGGGGAGAGTGTTGTCCATGTACCCTCGTAGACCGTAAGCGGAAGCGTTAGCACAACGCGGTTGATGTAGTCGTACGTCTTCAAGATCCGACCGATCCAAGCACCGAACATACAGCACCTCCGAGTTCAGCACACGTTCAGCTCGATGACGATCCCCGGGCTCCGATCCAGCAAAGCTTCGGGGATGAGTTCCGTCAGCATGACGGCGTGGTGACGATGATGATGTTCTACCGGCGCAGGGCTTCGCCTAAGCTTCGCGACGATATGACCGAGGTGGAATATGGTGGAGGGGGGCACCGCACACGGCTAAGGAACGATCCGTAGATCAACTTGTGTGTTATGGGGTGCCCCCTTGCCCCCGTATATAAAGGAGGGAGGGGGAGGTGCGGTCGGCCCCTTTGGGGTGCGCCTGGAGGAGTCCTACTCCCATCGGGAGTAGGACTCCCCCCTCTTGCCTTGGTGGAGAAGGAAAGGGGGAGGGGAAAGAGGAAAGGGGGGCGCCACCCCCCCTTCCTTGTCCTATTCGGACTAGGGGGGGAGGGGGCGCGCGGCCTGCCCTGGCCGGCCCTCCTCTTCTCCCTCATGGCCCACTAAGGCCCATTAACCCCCGGGAGGGTTCCGGTAACCCCCCGGTGTTCCGGTAAAATCCCGATTTCACCCGGAACCTTTCCGATGTCCAAATATAGGCTTCCAATATATCAATCTTTATGTCTCGGCCATTTCAAGACTCCTCGTCATGTTCGTGATCACATCCGGGACTCCGAACAAACTTCGGTACATCAAAACTTATAAACTCATAATAAAACTGTCATCGTAACGTTAAGCGTGCGGACCCTACGGGTTCGAGAACTATGTAGACATGACCTAGAATCATTCTCGGTCAATAACCAATAGCGAAACCTGGATGCCCATATTGGTTCCTACATATTCTACGAAGATCTTTATCGGTCAAACCGCATAACAACATACGTTGTTCCCTTTGTCATCGGTATGTTACTTGCCCGAGATTTGATCGTCGGTATCCGATACCTAGTTCAATCTCGTTACTGGCAAGTCTCTTTACTCGTTCTGTAACACATCATCTTATTACTAACTCATTAGTTATAATGCTTGCAAGGCTTAAGTGATGAGTATTACCGAGAGGGCCCAGAGATACCTCTCCGACAATCGGAGTGACAAAACCTAATCTCGAATTATGCCAACTCAACATGTACCTTCGGAAACACCTGTAGAGCACCTTTATAATCACCCAGTTACGTTGTGACGTTTGGTAGAACACAAAGTGTTCTTCCGGTAAGCATGAGTTGCACAATCTCATAGTTGCAGGAACTTTGTATAAGTCATGAAGAAAGCAATAGCAACATACTAAACGATCAAGTGCTAGGCTAACGGAATGGGTCATGTCAATCACATCATTCTTCTAATGATGTGATCCCATTAATCAAATGACAACACATGTCTATGGTTAGGAAACATGACCATCTTTGATTAATGAGCTAGTCAAGTAGAGGCATACTAGTGACTATATATTTGTCTATGTATTCACACATGTATCATGTTTCCGGTTAATACAATTCTAGCATGAATAATAAACATTTATCATGATATGAGGAAATAAATAATAACTTTATTATTGCCTCTAGGGCATATTTCCTTCATGACGGCGCGCTGCTGGATGGACACGCCCTTGACGACGGCTGGATCTGGAGGGGAGGTGACGCCGCACTGCTGGATGGATATGCCCTCGACGACGGCCGAATCTGGAGGGGAGCTGACGGCGCGTGCAGAGGCCACGCCCGACGTGGTGCTGGTGGAGACTGCCGGGCGGCGGTGTCATAGGAGTGGCGGCGCATGGAGAGATGCAGCCGGCAAGGGCGTCCATGGCGTGGGTTGGTGCTACATCTCGTGGAGGAAACGGAGTCAGGGAGAGATGCGATGAATAGGAGGGGTTGGCCTCGAGGAGAGAGGACCCGACGCGCTCGGTCAGGAGCCTGGCAGCGTGAGCTGCTCCCTCCATCATCGCCGCTGTTTGGAGAGGGGGCGTGGCCGCAGCCGACGCATTCATCGGCCACGGCGAGGCAAACGAGCCCGGCGACGGGATTTGATTCAGTGGGCGACTGCGTCCTAGAGGGAGACGAGAGCGGGTTAGGGATAGGGCACAGATGGGTCACTCGGTTTTTTTTGTGTCACTCGGGTTTTTTTTGTGCGCGTGCGTGGGAAAGGATGATGTAAAAAAACCAAGGTGAAAGAGCGTGGTGGAAGAGGAGGACGGAAAAAAACCGGACGAAAATGGTGGGACAAAAATAAACCCGGAACGCGACCTACCAACTGAGACATTAGGAGTAGAGACTTTTGAGCTCTAACCCTCTACACTCTCGATGTTCTGAATCACAAATGTCTTTGATTGAATAGGAAATACGATGAATAACAATTAGCAATTAAATCTATGACCCGAAATTTTGATAATAAATAACAATTAGCAATGATCACAGCAGAATTCTTTCAGAATTGATCATCGCAGGAGATCACAAAAGAAGAACATATGTGCATCCTTTTCGTAACATACATGTGCGAAAAAAATTCAAAATGATACAATTGTATCTTATTTACCTTGCAAGAAAATGGAGTTCCCATATTTTGCTGAAAAGAAATCCGAAGTAGTCCCTCCATATCAGTTCAAATAATACCCTGAAACCATTGTCATGTCAGGAATAGCAGTTCAGTATGGATTAGAGCATTCTATATAGAAGACTTCAAACATGGAATTGGGCCAGAAAAGGCACACTAACCAGTATGTGGATTCATTTTATCCCCTTTGCTTCTCATATGTCTTTACCTGCAAAATGACTGGACATTTAGCATAGGCAAGCTGATAATGTGTGCAGACAACACAAAATATAACCTTTTCACAAATATACCACAATGAAAGACTGTCCGAAGCAAGACAACAAACGGTTGTAGTCTAGACCAAGCATACCATATCTATGATTTTGTTTCCTGGTCCAATTGTTGGCCTTCTTAAGATCTGGATGCATTAAATTTTTCAGTACATGCAATTGTCGACTGTAAAATTTGTGCATGCATGTAGTCAAATAAATGCAATAATATGGCAGGATTTAGAAACTTACTGTCTGACAATTTGCTCTTCAGAAGACATAGACCTCTCGTTTCAGGAAGGTAATGTCCCTGAGATGAAAGAATATAAGAACAGACAAGTTGGGAGTATGCAAAGCATTGTCCGCATAAAATTACCAAATTATCATCCTAATTAGACTTTTCTCAGCTTCCAATGCATCATTCAGGGCCGGACACTTTTCCCAAAGTAATGGAACTTGTTGTTCTACTTTCATATTCTAACCTTAAAAAATATCCTGAATATCCATGTAAAGGTGTTGGCACTTCAGGGAGTCCATTGTTGCAGAACTGAAGCACTGCAAGTACAGTTTCCCCCATCATCTAATGTAATATATTTGATGTCCGTTCGCTGAATTTCAGGATGAACGAAAATGAATTACTCTAAATGATCTTCAATGTCAAAAAAGAAGATGAGATAGTTAAGCATATGAGGAATACATCACTAAATAAAAGGAGTAATTGTAGAATTTATTGGGAAAAACAATAGCAACAGAGAGCATATTTTCGGTCTGAGATCAGGAAGCCAGGTATTTTTAATGGTTCAGTAGAGACCATATTGTCAATCAACAATGCAAATCAAGCATGAGTATATTTATTTATCAGATAAGCACTTCCTTACAAGCCCAATGTTATTAGAAGTTAAGTAACTGGACAGGGCAAACATGATCCATTATACGAAGCTTTATGTTACACGTAAATGCACTACGTTCAACTTGCTATGAGAAAAATTCACAACCATGTAAACACTCCATCCTTCATGTTACATTAACCGAGGATTCCCATGAAATGCTTAATTTGCCTACCAATTAATCAACACCTTCCTCTGCCATGTTCCTAAGATGGTGTAAGCAGGACACATGCTTCAACTCCACCAATTTGGCATGCCCCCATTGTATGTTTTTTTCTCACCTCACCAAGTCATCTTATTTTCTCAATTGCACCAAGCAAACCAATTCAGCAGGACCCAAAACAAGAAGTCACGAAAAGATAAAAGGGAGAGATAAATTTTACCTGCACAGACCAAGAGGCTCACCGGCCACCTTTGGTCGGACAGGCCTGGGTCACCCTCCGTCCACGCCAGCACAGACCAAAATGGAGTGAGAAGCAACCCTTATTCCTCCTTCATGTCATTCAAAGGGAACCATATCGATCAACAAAGGGCCAATTTGTCAGCATTAAAATAGAATAAATATTCACCAGGCAATAAAACATGGAATTGTCAGTTATGATGGTGGGTTTTGTAGCTTCACTAAACAGAGCATTGTGTTGGTATGCCTCTGACCTTATCTTTACAATAGAACATGTTCAGGAAAAATAATGTAATCTTCATGCAACTTCCTAATTGTGTATGAACTATTAAATTTTGCTAATAAAACGCGATGCTCACTATTTAATTGTGTATGCAAAACAGTTGATTTCAACCTTTTTGGGTGAAAAAATCAATTCATGTTATTGGGCAGATAAACCTGTAGCAACAAGGGCCGGGGACTCAGGTATTAAGCAAGATGTTCTGCAGTATGAAGTAATTATTCAGTTACCATTTCTGCGAATGCATAGAAAATATGTTGCAGGCCAAACACGGAACAAAGCATGATCAACCAAGGTCAAAACCGGCATCTGCCATGAAATCAATTAATCCAGTTATTCAGTCAAATACAACTGTCAGTCAATTAAGCGAAGCTACAGTCCATTCAAGCTAAAAAATAATAAAATTCATAAACCCCACTTCGTTGAGATTGGGAACTCTAATTGAGGGCAAGATCCAAATCCCTTAATTAGCAAGTACATGCATCACATCCCAATCCATGTCTGCATCGAAATTGAGGTCAAACCTACTCTTTGCTACTTGACAGATTGGTGGAGAGTAGAAGCAACCCAGCAGCGAATGGAAAATAGCAGCACCGAACAATATGCTCGTCGCACATGATCACAAAGCATGGCCGACAGTTCGAGTAGTCTAAGGTGATGATATATGAAATTAAGAATAATATAGAGCAATTATAATGCCTTGGGTATAACATCCAAACTATCCCCAAAACTTTAACTCTGAAAGCATGAAATGAAGTTGTGGAAGAATACGTAAACTGCACTAAGTAGGCAAATTACCATCAGACTACACCGTGATTAATCCAAACATGAGACATGAACTTCAGTTTTGCAGGGAAAACCTGAGACAAATGATTCGTTAGTACACATGCCATTGCAAACCTAGCTAGATCCCTTCTCTGTAGTTAATGCCATCTAGACTCAAAGTAGCATTAACAGAGCAGAGCTCTAAACAGCAGCGATCCACCAAGTGGTGGTTCATATTTATACTGTATAGGATATCCACAAGGACTTCTGCAACCGTAATACTATGTAGGCAAATAAATTTTTGTTGGTATCTGAAATCACCAAGTTATCAATATAACTACAACAGCAGCAAGTTACCAAATATCATGAATTAGAGCCAAAGGGAAACCTACTTTGCAGAAAAATCTTCAGATTCCAAGCTCTCCTTATGAGGAATAGAGGGGTTAAGAGTCCTGCTTATGTTGTATCAAAAAAGCATTAGCGACCAACCAAGTACAACAACAGTAAAAATATATTAGAGAGGATAAACAGAAACCTTCTTTTAGCACCAGCTTGATATACTTCACTATCATCGTGAGTAGATGTGTCAGGCGAACTGCAAATACAGAAACCATGGACCAGATCATGAAACGATGAACAGATGGACACAGCCCGATATCAGACGTGTATATGGATCTTGTGATCAACTTACGATCTTTTAGGACCGATTTTCTTTTTTGGTCCCTTGGAGGTAGACTTTCCATCGTCACAAGAGCTTTTAGATGCACTGTAATACGAGGGTACGAATGAAAGAAATGCAAACAGCAAGAATACATTAGAAATCAGAAGCACACGGTCAGTAAACTTACAACAGTTCAGGGCAGACATTGATGTTAGTGCAGTTCACCTCGACCACGGAGGCCTGGACAGAGACGGCCTTGGACTCGCCAACCATGGACTTGGCAGAGACGCCCTGCGGCTTCAGCAGGGTGGGATGGTCGGCCACTCCCTGCACCAGCCCCGCGGTGGGGTTTCCTACGACGCCAGAGATGCCCTGTGCCAACCGCAAGGTAGGGTTTCCTGCGACACCAAAGACGCCCTATGCGACGCCGGCGAACAACTTTAGTTTGCCGCGTTGCCACGGGCTCTTGCGTTGTGGAACCGGCAGCATCGGCACCTCCACCAGGAGACCCGACCATGGAGGAAAACGAGGAGAAGGCCGGGGTGAGCTCCTCCATGGAACCGGCAGCGTCGGTTGTGGCCACGGCCAGATCCGTCGAGAATGGCAATGGCCGAATCACGGAGGATCCCGCACCAGCTGCTCCACCACGCCATCCAGCCGCTCGTCGTTGGTCTGCGGCATCAGCTTCTTCCCCCGGAACAGGACCGACTCCACCCCCCGCTCCGCCATGGCCGCCTCCGTCGTCGCTCCAGCGGTAATGCCGTTACCCTGAGGACAGGAACAATTGGGACAGTAAGCTTTGGTTGACTCACATTTCACAGTGGTAATAATAATTCAGCATCCGTGAAGAAAATTACAGTACAAGATAAATTATTTACCTGGATGCGAATGTAGTTGGTTGCTCCATTCTCTCCGAACGCCATTGATACGGCTTGGTCCACCTGAAAAGCACAGACACCCACAGTCCTGTTTAGCCCCGCGTACGTGACGATGGTACGATTATTTTTTGACGAACTGCAGCAGGTGCTGCTTTTCATTCATTAAGAGGGAAACCACAGGTTACAGGGCAGGAACGTAATCAGGTGGCATAACTACAAAAATGAAGGAAAAATACTAAGAACTAATTACAGATGTATAGAAACATGGTAGCTCACATGTCGACTACTCAATCCATTTCACTCCTTTGATGCCTGTGTGCAGCAAGGTTCGAAGTTCTTCAGTAACCGAATTGCATGTGCCCAGAAAATCACAAGCCCTCTGGTTGATGATCCTACTGTTTCTCTCTTTCCATGTCATCCACCAAATCGTCATGCACATGGAGGAGAACTCTTTGTGGCGCTGCACAGGAAGTAATTCAAGGGCTTCTAGCCACCACTCAATCAGGCAATTTACATTGAATCCCGGTCTTAGTCCCAATGGGTAATCAAATTTATACGATTATGTCCGTGCAATGAATGCTCAAGAAGCAATCGGGACGTACCATGTCGGCCTGGCACGTGCCGGCGATGCGCAGGAGGCTGGAGGACGACCGCGGGCGCCCGACCCGGCGGCGGCGTTCCCGCCAAGAGACAGCAGGACGAGGTCGCAGGTGCCGGCGGTGAAGGGGAACTCGTGCTTGTTGTGGAGCACGTGGGTGACGGCCACGGCCGTGGGGTTGGCCACGCCGGCGCCGGTCCTGCCAGCCGCCGCGGCGGCGCGCAGCCTGGTGTGCCCGTCGAGGGACGCCACCTCGGCCGGCCCCACCCCGCACGCGGTCGCGCAGACCTGCCAGAGCGGGAAGTCGAACGCCTCGGCCTCGACGACATCGGCGCGGGAGAAGATGAACGCCCCGCACGCGGCCGCGCAGACCTGCCAGAGCAGGAAGTGGAACGACTCGGCCTCGACGGCGCCGGCGCGGGAGAAGACGAACGGAGGCGATGGTGACGTCTTGAGGAGGAGGATGGAGAGGGCATGAGGGGGGGGGTCAGATCGGGGATTGGGGTCCGGCGGCGGGTGCGGCTGGAGGCAGGGAGACGAGGGGAAGCTAGGGTTCGAGGGAGGAAGGGAGACCGGTGGGGTGGGGAGGGGGTGGGAGGGGACGAAAAAAACCGGCGGAAAAAAACCAACGAAAAAAAATCAGACGAAAATGGTGGGACGAAAATAAAACCCGGAACGCGACCTACCAACTGAGACATTAGAAGTAGAGATATACACGGGAAACCTGCAAGGCTTCAACTTTTTGCCAAATGCTTTGTCAGCTCAGCTGATCCTATCAAGCTCAAGAATTGAACTCTCCGGTTCCCGGCTTGCTCCTTTGCTTCTGCCTCTAAGCAGGCCGTCCCCTTTTCTTCTGCTGTTGATCTCTCTAGCTCCCTAGTTCCCAAACCGTATATCGTTTCTTATGTGGATTCATCTCACGCCCACCATCCCGTATCGGATAGACAGGTGAGCTTAGGTCAAAGGGATTGTTTGCGGAATCCTGCTTCCTATAATTTCTTTCTGAAAAAAAACCCATCTACTGTATTTATTGAAAAAGGCTTTCGACCCGTTTTATATATAAAGCACCAAACCACAAGGATCCAGTATAACCACACGCCACGCCACCGCAACACATGCACACATTCAAGACATGATACATAGGCGCTGAGCGCAGCAACACCACTCCTAGCACTACCGCCCCGAAGATATGAAGCTAAATATGACGAACCATGCGCTTCAAGGCGGCTCCTTCAGGAAGGATACGATGCCGGAGCGCCGCCACCGCCCGATCCAAGGATCAGAGTTTCCTTCGGAGCCGCATGACGGGCAATGAGAGCCGCGACGACACCTTCAAGAAGGGAACGATTTCGCCGCCGCCGGTCCGTCCGAAGATAGAGCAGGTTTTCACCTCGGCCAACAATCACCGCCACCAAACGCCATACCCCGGCAACCATGCCGCCCACACGACCATGATGACCGGGTAGCACCAAGGCACGGGCTTTGTCCAAGAGCACCGTGCAACCACCACCACCAGGGCCGCCGCCCCAGCATCCAAGACCTCGACACCACCTCACCGTGACCCGCCGCCCCCAACGAAAGAGACGAGCGGAAAGCTCCCACCTTTCGCGCCCCTGGGCGACCCCCAGCGTCGAGACCCAATAGGTCAGCTAGAACTGGCATCCACCAACCCATCCTGCTGCCCCAAGCGCGAGATGAGCTCGGTCCTGCAGCAACGAGAGGGGGACGAGGTCAGTCCTGCTGCATCGTGCACGAGACGAGCTCGGTCCTGCTGCATCGTGCACGAGACGAGCTTTGTCCTGCTGCATCGGGCGCGAGACGAGCGGTGGACCGCAGCTGGGAGAGGACCAGCCCTTTGATGGGAGTAGCGACCAGGCGACGAGGAGATGGGGTGAAGGTCGAGACGGTCCGAACGCAGACAAACCGACGCCGGAGAAGCCGACCGTTGCCGCGGACAGATACATTGAGCCACCGTGAAGCCGCCATGACACCGGTAGGCCACCGAGACCTGCCCATGCCACCGCCCACGGCCGGAGCAGCAGCCACGCCCGGCCGCTGCCCATCCGCGTCGCGCGGCGAGCTCCAAGCGTCGGAGCCGTCGGGCACGCACCACCGGAGCCACCGCCACTGCGCCGCCACCCCGACCACCCTTCAGCACCACGACCAGGAGCAGCCCGACGCGCCACCACCTTCACCCTCCAATGCCCGACCAGCAGCAACCCGACGCACCACCACCACCACCCTCCAGCGCCGCCGGTCGCCCAAGACGCCATCAACCACCACCGACCGGATCTGGGCATGACCCCAGATCTGCAGCCTACACGCCTCGCCTCGGCCACGGGCACACAGCAGCAGCGAGCCAGGGCGCAACGGAAGTGAGGCCACGCCAGGAGAGGCCCTCAGCTGCCGGGGAGGAGGTCGGAGCCAGGGACGATTGCGGCACCACGCCATGGCGAGGAGGGCGAGCCCCACGACACACCACGCCAGCCAGGGAGGGAAAGCAGACCCGCCGCCGTCGACACCGCACGGGCTTTGCCTGGCGGCGGCGAGGGGAGGAGGGGCGGGAGGAGAGGCCTTTGGCCGGCGGCGGAGAGGGGCTCTCCCGGGTCGCCCGCGGGGGGAGCAACACGGGAGGAGGGATTAGGAGTTCTATTGTATTTACAAGCATGCACTAGTAGAACTACAAACAAGCTGCGAAGACACAACAATGAGATAAGAGAAAGTTTCTTATTTGACACTACCTTAAAATGTGGTTCCCTATTTGGTCCTGGAGAAAATTTTCTTCCCTGTTTGACATCTGGCCTTAATTTCTTTCCCAGTATGACACTCTAGTGCATTTTGTTCACTAATAGTGTTAAAGACGGAAAGGAGCAGACGGAAAGGGTGGTGAGCTTGGCGGTCCTTGAGTGTTCGAGAAAAAAAGCAATGTGCTCGTATTGCAAACTTGAAAGGGGGAGACGCGAACACCAAATACTCACATAGATGAATTAATGTGAGTAGAAGAAAAACATCACATACACCAGTTGAAGCATAACAATGGTTGGGTTACCGTACATACGAAGAAAAAAAGGGAATTATTCATGATCACTTCTTTAATAGGGAAAAGCGAGTGCTAGATTTTTTAAAATTGTGACCTAACTAACATCGATGCTCCCTTCACCATGGAGGAAGTGCACAATGCCAACAGTTGTGAAAGAATGAAGATCCATGCCCATCAGGGCCCGGACTTGCATCTGGACATTGTAGAAGGAGGTGTACCGACCTGAACATTGTAGCCACCTCAAAAAAAAACATGAACATTGTAGTGACCTAGAATACACACACGATTTTTGTATCAGCTTTTAAAAACAATTTTGTAAATTTAGATTGTTTTTGAAAATGCAAACATTTTTTATTTTTTGAACCATTTTCAAACTTGGCAATACTTTTTTGAGTTTTGATTCATTTTTAAAATGCCAGTTTTTTCTGATTTTGTATGAAATTCTGAACATTTAATAAAAACGTAAAAAATAAAAATATTAACATTTTACGAAAACGCAAACATTATTTTGAAAAGGTGAAAAAATTGAAGTTCAAAATATTTTATAAAAAATTCATACTTTTCTTGGAAAAATGTGAATGTTTTTTGAAATTCCGAATAATTTTTTAAACTCTGAATATATTTTTAAACAGAGTCAAAATTTGAAATTTCTGAATATTTTTTAAATTTGGATCCTTTTGTTGAAAATTGTGAGATCCTGCACATCTTTTGAAAATTTTCAATGCATGAAAAACAAGAAAACAAGAAAACCAGAATAAACCACTAAAAAGTACTCCATCCATCCCATAATATAAGAGCGTTATTTACAGTACACTAGTGTAAAAGCGCTATTATATTATGGGACAGAGGGAGTAGTTCTGGAACCTCTAGAAGGTTCTCAAAACCGGGATTTTGTTGAACCACAATAACTTAAATGGACCGGCCCATAACACGATTGCACATCGATCTCCTAAGCAAAGGGACGGCAATTTTCTCAACGCGGGTCAAATAGAGAATTTTGGCTGTCAGATCATTAACTAACTGCTCTGTGAGCGCATTCTCTAAAAAAAAAACTGCTCTGTGAGCGCATTTTGCCTAGGGCGCAGGGTGGTTGCGTGCTGCAAAATATTAGTGACTCTAGAATTACAGGCCGGGGAGAAGGTCCGGAATTTTTCAAATCATAAAAGGCGGAAAGACAACATTTTAAACATGATCCGAGACAAAAGCCGGGAGGAGAAGAAAGATTAGTATTACCTTCATCCGAACTTACTTGTATTAAATTTGTCTCGGTACGAATATATCTAGAACATTAAGATAATTAATTTGGAACGGACGTTTTGCTTGACCAAGCAAGGGTGATAAAAACTTGGTATGGCCTTTCGAATGTTGGGTTAGATCGTTTGCTTGACCAAGTAAATTGTCTGTCGATTAAGGACAGTTCTACAAGAGCTAGTTGATCAATGGTGTCGTTTCTTTTTGTGTGGGTTGATCAATGGTGCTGTAAAGGAATCAGCGCCGTCCCCATGAAAATTAGAGTTATTTTTTTATAAGCGTATCGGATAAGGTCGAAATCCCCAACCAAGAGCCACGAAGTGGCATGTGGAAGTTCAACACTTTTTAGCTCATCTTGCAAATTTTATTTTTGCGCTCGGGTAGACGGAGCGCATACATTGGCGATAATTAAGATTTGGGAAACGTTTGGAGCCGGCAGGCCAGCCGGCGTGTGTGACCCACTCGTGAGCAACCACGTGGCATGGTAGATCCGAGACGACTAGTCCTTCTGCGTTATCCCTTCTTCTCTCCCACGCCGCTCGCTTTTATCCCCTTCTCTCGTATCTTTTTTTCTTCGAGCTCGTGCGCCTCCGCCTGCACATCCTCCTCTAACTGGCCTGCCTCTATTCTTCTTCCTCACATCCTCCCTCGCCGTGCGTGACCTACCCCCTCGTCCTCATGGCGCACTCCTAGGTCCCAGCTCCCTGGTCGTGCTATTACCGGCGACCGGCCATGCTACAACCGGCTGCAACCAGCGGTGGTGAGGTTTG
This sequence comes from Triticum aestivum, assembly GCF_018294505.1. Lineage (NCBI taxonomy): Eukaryota > Viridiplantae > Streptophyta > Magnoliopsida > Poales > Poaceae > Triticum > Triticum aestivum. The sequence continues at coordinate 549,301,036 of NC_057795.1, read as the reverse complement.
TGGAGGTGACGACAATGCGCGGTTTTTGCTACAACCAGCACACGAAAAAGCTACCATAGGCGACAGGATTTGCTGCAACGGAGACGGCGAAGTTTGTCGCGGCAACGGCGGTGCTGTGATTTTTTGCTGCAACCGCCAGCGGAAAAAGCTACCACTGGCGGTCATTTTTGCTACAAATCACAGAAATTAATTTTTGCCACAATCTGGCATTTGCCCAATGAAAAAAGCTGCAACCGTATACATGGAAGCTTCAACCCTACACTTGAAAGGCTTCAACAGGGGAGACACTGGTGCTTGAACCGTCTTTCTTCCTCAACGGCAGCCATGGCGTCTCTCTGTTTTTTGCTGCAACCATAGAGTTAAAAGTTGTAACCCGGCAATGTAGAAAGCTTCAACCGGCCTTGCAAAAAGCTTCAACGGCGAGGCTATGACGGCGAGGTTGCAAAGCTGCAACGGTGAGGCTGCTACCCGATGACGGCGAGGGGGGCTGCGACCACGGAAGCATGCCATGATGCAACCACATGACCTGGTGCTACAGCCGCGTTCAGTGGTGCGACAAGCAGTGGCGGCGAAGCTGCATTGGCGCATGGTGGTCGACAAATTTTTCGGCTACACCGGTGGTCGGGGATGCTACCATCGACGACAGTTTTGCTAACACCGAAGAAAAACAAAGGTGCAACGGGTGGCCACGAGTGTTGCATGCTAGCAGCGATGGCCGACATTGAACTGTAACCGGGGACGACAAGAGCACCCGAGGAGGAGTGGGAGGAAGGGGAGCGCCGACCACTGGGCCATGAGGAGCGGAGGACCAGTCGTTGAGAGGAGGGGCAGTGGGGAGTTGCAGATGATGAGGGGCGGGGGACAAAGAGGGACGTGAACACGAAAGGAGAAAGACGACGTAGCTTCGAGTGGGAGGGGGAGATCCAACGGCGATGCATGCGCAATCATGCGGCTGCGGGCCGATCGACCCACATTTGGGTCGGCACGCCGGCGCAGATCAGTGCCCTTACGATTTTCTGTGAGACCAAGCATGATACTATAAGCATGCAGGTAAGGGCATCTCGAAGGCTAACCCTCAAACATACACTATATGTCCGGGCCATAGTGTGCGGATCGGCTTGCTCTCTGCCAACATGTACTCTCGGCCATGCCCGTCATGATTGCGACGTCCATCAATTCGCAGACCCTTAAGCAAATCAACCGTCTTATCCGTAGTTTTCTCCAGTATGGTCACAAGAACGCGAGCAGCGGCCACTGCCTCGTCAGCTGGCATCGGGTTTGCTGGCCGGTCTCCCTCGACGGCCTTGGCATCCCGGACCTCCAACGCGCCGGCATTTCTCTGCGTGCCCGGTGGTTGTGGCTGCAGAAAACGGACGCTTCACGCCCGTGGCAGAACTTTCACATCCCGCGCTACCCTGAGGTTCGAGCCATCTTTAGAACATCGACCATTTGGTCCATCGACAATGGCCAGACATGTAGATCCTGGGAGTACCACTGGCTTGACGGCCAAACCATGTCTGAGATTGCACCCTTGGTCTACAGCAGAGTGCCCAAGCATCGGCGCAAGACGCGCACGGTGCATGACGGGCTCCTCAATCGGGCGAGGACATCCAGGGCGCCATGGGTGCGACCATGGCTATACAATACGTCTCTCTCTGGCGTCGCCTACGCCTACTGACCCTGACCGACGAGTTAGACCAGTTGTCCTCGCAGTGGACTGACACGGGGGTCTCGTTGGAAATATGCCCTAGAGGCAATAATAAAAATGGTTACTATTATATTTCATTGTTCATGGTAATTGTCTATTGTTCATGCTATAATTGTATTAACTGGAAACCGTAATACATGTGTGAATACATAGACCACAACATGTCCCTAGTGAGCCTCTAGTTGACTAGCTCGTTGATCAATAGATGGTTATGTTTCCTGACCAAGGACATTGGATGTCATTGATAACGGGATCACATCATTAAGAGAATGATGTGATGGACAAGACCCAATCCTAAGCATAGCACAAGATCGTGTAGTTCGTTTGCTAAAAGCTTTTCTAATGTCAAGTATCATTTCCTTAGACCATGAGATTGTGCAACTCCCGGATACCATAGGAATGCTTTGGGTGTACTAAACGTCACAACGTAATTGGGTGGCTATAAAGGTACACTACAGGTATCTCCGAAAGTGTCTGTTTTGTTGGCATGAACCAAGACTGGGATTTGTAACTCCGTATGACGGAGAGGTATCTCTAAGCCCACTCGGTAATGCATCATCATAATGAGCTCAATGTGACTAAGTAGTGAGCCGCGGGATCACACATTATGGAACGAGTAAAGTGACTTTCCGGTAACGAGATTGAACGAGGTACTGGGATACCGACGATCGAATCTCGGGCAAGTAACGTACCGATTGACAAAGGGAATTATATACGGGATTGATTAAATCCCCGACATCGTGGTTCATCCGATGAGATCATCGTGGAACATGTGGGAGCCAACATGGGTATCCAGATCCCGTTGTTGGTTATTGGCCAGAGAGCTGTCTCGGTCATGTCTGCATGATTCCCGAACCCGTAGGGTCTACACACTTAAGGTTCGATGACGCTAGAGTTGTTATGGGAATTAGTGTGCAGTTACCGAATGTTTTTCAGAGTCCCGGATGAGATCCCGGACGTCACGAGGAGTTCTGAAATGGTCTGGAGGTAAAGATTTATATATGGGAAGTCCTATTTTGACCACCAAAAATGTTCGGGATTTTTCGGTATTGTACCGGAAAGGTTCTAGAAGGTTCCGGAGTGGGGCCCACCTGCATGGGGGGACCCACATGAACGTGGGTAGTGGGGGCAAGGCCCCACACCCCTGGTCAAGGCGCACCAAGATCCCCCCTTAGAAGGAATAAGATCATATCCCGAAGGGATAAGATCAAGATCCCTAAAAAGGGGGATAACAATCGGTGGAGAAGGGAAATGATGTGATTTCTTTCCTCCCACCTTTGCCAACGCCTCAATGGACTTGGAGGGCAAGAAACCAGCCCCCTCCACCCCTATATATAGTGGGGAGGCGCATGGGAGCTACACGCCTTGCCCCTGGCGCAGCCCTCCCCCTCTCCGACTCCACCTCCTCCTTAGTAGTGCTTGGCGAAGCCCTGCCGGAGAACTGCAAGCTCCACCACCATGCCGTCGTGCTGCCGGAGCTCTCCCTCAACTTCTCCTCTCCCCTTGCTAGATCAAGAAGGAGGATATGTCCCCGGGATGTACGTGTGTTGAACGCGGATGTGCCGTCCGTTCGGCATTAGATCAGATCTTTCGCGATTTGAATCGTCGCGAGTACGACTCCCTCATCGGCGTTCTTGTGACGCTTCCGCTTAGAGATCTTTAAAGGTATGAATATGCTCATCCTCTCCCTCTCTTATTGCTAGAATCTCCATAGATTGATCTTGGTGATGCGTAGAATATTTTGAATTCTTGCTACGTTCCCCAACAGTGGCATCATGAGCTAGGTCTATGCGTAGATTCTATGCACGAGTAGAACACAAGTAGTTTTGGGTGTTGGTTTGTTCAATATGCTTACCGCTACTAGTATTATCTTGACTTGGCGGCATTGTGGGATGAAGCGGCCCGGACCGACCTTACATGTATGCTTACGTGAGACAGGTTCCGCTGACTGACATGCACTTGTTGCATAAGGTGGCTAGCGGGTGTCTCTCTCTCCCACTTTAGTCGGATCGGATTTGATGAAAAGGGTCCTTATGAAGGGTAAATAGCAATTGGCATATCACCATGGTGGCTTTTGGTAGGTAAGAAACGTTCTTGCTAGAAACCCATAGCAGCCACGTAAAACATGCAACAACAATTAGAGGACGTCTAACTTGTTTTTGTAGGGTATGCTATGTGATGTGATATGGCCAAAAGAATGTGATGAATGATATATGTGATGTATGAGATTGATCATGTTCTTGTAATAGGAATCACGACTTGCATGTCGATGAGTATGACAACCGGCAGGAGCCATATGAGTTGTCTTAATTTATTGTATGACCTGCATGTCATTGAGAACGCCATGTAATTACTTTACTTTATTGCTAACCATTAGCCATAGTAGTAGAAGTAATAGTTGGCGAGACAACTTCATGAAGACACGATGATGGGGATCATGATGATGGAGATCATGGTGTCATGCCGGTGACGAAGGTGATCATGCCGCGCCTCAAAGATGAAGATCAAAGGCGCAAAATGATATTGGCCATATCATGTCACTTTATGATTTGCATGTGATGTTTGTCATGTTTACATATTATTTGCTTAGAACGACGGTAGCACAAATAAGATGACCCCTCACTGAAATTTCAAGAAAGTGTTCCCCCTAACTGTGCACCGTTGCGAAAGTTCGTTGCTTCGAAGCACCACTTGATGATCGGGTGTGATAGATTCTAACGTTCACATACAACGGGTGTAAGCCAGATTTACACATGCAAAACACTTAGGTTGACTTGACGAGCCTAGCATGTACAGACATGGCCTCGGTACACAAGAGACCGAAAGGTCGAACATGAGTCGTATAGTAGATACGATCAACATGAAGATGTTCACCGATGATGACTAGTCCGTCTCACGTGATGATCGGACACGACCTAGTTGACTCGGATCATGTATCACTTAGATGACTAGAGGGATGTCTATCTGAGTGGGAGTTCATTAAATAATTTGATTAGATGAACTTAATTATCATGAACATAGTCAAAAGGTCTTTGCAAATTATGTCGTAGCTCACGCTTTGGTTCTACCGTTTTAGATATGTTCCTAGAGAAAATTTAGTTGAGAGTTGACAGTAGCAATTATGCGGACTGGGTCCGTAAACTGAGGATTGTCCTCATTGCTGCGCAGAAGGATTATGTCCTTAATGCACTGCTCAGTGTGCTGAACCTCGAGCATTGTTTGTGGATGTTGCGAATATCTGACATACACGTTTTTATGACTACGTGATAGTTCAGTGCGTAATGATAAACGGTTTAGAATTGAGGCGCCAAAGACGTTTTGAAACGTCACAGAACATATGAGATGTTCCAAGGACTGAAATTGGGATTTCAGGCTAGTGCCCACGTCAAGAGGTATGATACCTCTGACAAGTTTATTAATCCTGCAAACTAAGGGATAAAAGCTCAATCGTTGAGCATGTGCTCAGATTGTCTGAGTACTACAATCGCTTGAATCGAGTGGGAGTTAATCTTCCAGATGAGATAGTGATGGTTCTCCAAAGTCACTGCCACCAAGCTACTAGAGCTTCGTGATGAACTATAACATATCAAGGACAGATATGATGATCCTTGAGCTATTCGCGACACCGCGAAAGTAGAAATCAAATAGGAGCATCAATTGTTGATGGTTAGTAAAACCACTAGTTTCAAGAAGGGCAAGGGCAAGAAGGGATACTTCATGAAAGGACAAATCAGTTGCTGCTCTAGTGAAGAAACCCAAGGTTGAACCCAAACCCGAGACTAAGTGCTTCTGTAATGAGGGGAACAGTCACTGAAGCAGAACTACCCTAGATACTTGGTAGATGATAAGGCTGGCAAGGTCGACAGAAGTATATTGGATATACATTATATTAATGTGTACTTTACTAGTACTCCTAGTAGCACCAGGGTATTAGATACCGGTTCGGTTGCTAAGTGTTAGTAACTCGAAATAAAAGCTACGGAATAAACGGAGACTAGCTAAAGGTGAGATGACGATATGTGTTGGAAGTGTTTCCAAGGTTGATGTGATCAAACATCGCATGCTCCCTCTACCATCGGGATTGGTGTTAAACCTAAATAATTGTTATTTGGTGTTTCCGTTGAGCATAGACATGATTGGATTATGTTTATCGCAATATAGTTATTCATTTAAGGAGAATAATGGTTACTCTGTTTATTTGAATAATACCTTCAATGGTCTTGCACCTAAAATGAATGGTTTAGTGAATCTCGATCGTAGTGATACACATGTTCATGCCAAAAGATATAAGATAGTGATGATAGTACCACATACTTGTGGCACTGCCATTTGAGTCATATTGGTATAAAACGCATGAAGAAGCCCCATGTTGATAGATCTTTGGACTCATTCGTTTTTGAAAAGTTTGAGACATGCGAACCATGTTTATTGGAGTATACACATGAAGAAACTGCATGCAGATGGATCGTTTGGACTCACTTGATTTTGAATCACTTGAGACATGCAAATCATACCACATGGGCAAGATGACTGAAAAGCCTCGTTTTCAGTAAGATGGAACAAGAAAGCAACTTGTTGGAAGTAATACATTTTGATGTGTGCAGTCTAATGAGTGCTAAGGCACGCAGTGGATATCGTTATGTTCTTACTTCACAGATGATTTGAGTAGATGCTAAGTATATTTACTTGATGAAACACAAGTCTGAATTATTGAAAGGTTCAAGTAATTTCAGAGTGAAGTTGAAGATCGTCGTGACAAGAGGATAAAATGTCTATGATATGATCATAGAGATGAATATCTGAGTTACGTGTTTGATACACAATTAAGACATGTGGAAATTGTTTCACAACTAATACCGCCTGGAACACCGTAGTGTGATGGTGTGTCCGAACATCATAGCTTCACCCTATTGGATGTGGTGCATACCATGATGTCTCTTATCAAATTACCACTATTGTTTATGGGTTAGGCATTAGAGACAACCACATTCACTTCATATAGGGCACCACGTAATTCCGTTGAGATGACAGTGTATGAACTATGGTTTAGAGAAATCTAAGATGTCATTTCATAAAATTTTGGGGCTACGACGCTTATGTGAAAAGTTTTAGCCTGATAAGCTCAAACCCAAAGCGGATAAATGCATCTTCATAGGACACCCAAAACAGTTGGGTATACCTCCTATTTCAGATCTGGAAGCAAAAGTGATTGTTTCTAGAAAGGGTCCTTTCTCGAGGAAAAGTTTCTCTCGAAAGAATTGAGTGGGAGGATGGTGGAGACTTGATGAGGTTACTGAACCGTCACTTCAACCAGTGTGTAGCAGGGCACAGGAAGTTGTTCCTGTTGTGCCTACACCAATTGAAGTGGAAGCTGATGATAGTGATCATGAAACTTCAGATCAAGTCACTACCAAACCTCGTAGGTCGACAAGGATGCGTACTACTTCAGAGTGGTATGTAATCCTGTCTTGGAGGTCATGTTGCTAGACAACAATGAACCCACGAGCTATGGAGAAGCGATGGTGGGCCCAAATTTCGACAAATGGCTCAAGGCCATAAAATCCGAGAGAGGATCCATGTATGAAAAGAAAGTGTAGACTTCGGAAGAACTACTTAATGGTCGTAAGGCTATTGGGTACAGATGGATTTTAAAAGTAAAACAAACAATGATGGTAAGTGTCACCATTAAGAAAGCTCGACTTGTCGCTAAGATGTTTTCCGACAAGTTCAAGGAGTTGACTATGATGAGATTTTCTCTCTCGTAGCGATGCTAAGAATCTGTTGAAATTATATTAGTAGTTACTGTATTATTTATGAAATCTTGCAGATAGGATGTCAAAACATTGTTTCCTTGAAGTTTTTATTGAGGAAAGGTTGTATGTGATACAACCAGAAGGTTTTGTCAATCCTAAAAGATGCTAACAAGTATGCAAAGCTCCAGCAATCCTTCTAAGGACTGGAGTAAGCATCTCGTAGTTGGAATATACGCTTTGATGAGATGATCAAAGATTTTGGGTTTATACAAAGTTTATGAGAAACTTGTATTTCCAAAGAAGTGAGTGGGAGCACTATAGAATTTCTGATGAGCATATGTTGTTGACATATTGTTGATCAGAAATGACGTAGAATTTCTGGAAAGCATATAGGGTTGTTTGGAAGGTGTTTTTCAATGAAAAACCTGGATTGAGCTACTTGAACATTGAGCATCAAGATCTATAAGGATAGATCAAAACGCTTAATAGTATTTTCAAATGAATACATACCGTGACAAGATTTTGAAGGAGTTAAAAATAGATCGGCAAAGAAGGAGTTATTGGTTGTGTTATAAGGTGTGAGTATTGAGTAAGACTCAAGACCTGACCACCGCAGAGGAGAGAGAAAGGACGAAGGTCGTCCCCTATGTTGTACAGTATGCTATGATGTGTACTGCACCTGAAGTGTGCCTTGCCATGAGTCAGTCAAGGGGTACAAGAGTGATCCAGGAATGGATCACTAGACAATGGTCAAAGTTATCCTTAGCGGACTAAGGAATTTTTCTTTATTATGGAGGTGGTAAAAGAGTTTGTCGTAAGGGTTATGTCGATGCAAACTTTGACACTAATCTGGATGAGCCTAAAGACTAAACTGGATTTATATAATAGAGCAGTTATTTGGAATAGTTCCAAATAGCGCGTGGTAGCTGCATCTACAAGATGAGTAGAAATTTGCAAAGCACACACGGATCTGAAGGGTTTAGACCCGTTGACTGATAACCTCTCTCACAAGCAAGATATGATCAAACCCAATGGGTGTTGGATTCATTACAATCACATAGTGATGTGAACTAGATTATTGACTCTAGTGCAAGTGGGAGACTGTTGGAAATATGCCCTAGAGGCAATAATAAAAATGGTTATTATTATATTTCCTTGTTCATGGTAATTGTCTATTGTTCATGCTATAATTGTATTAACTGGAAACCATAATACATGTGTGAATACATAGACCACAACATGTCCCTAGTGAGCCTCTAGTTGACTAGCTCGTTGAACAATAGATGGTTATGGTTTCCTGACCATGGACATTGGATGTCATTGATAATGGGATCACATCATTAGGAGAATGATGTGATGGACAAGACCCAATCCTAAGCATAGCACAAGATTGTGTAGTTCGTTTGCTAAAAGCTTTTCTAATGTCAAGTGTCATTTCCTTAGACCATGAGATCGTGCAACTCCCGGATACCGTAGGAATGCTTTGGGTGTACCAAACGTCACAACGTAACTGGGTGGCTATAAAGGTACACTACAGGTATCTCCGAAAGTGTCTGTTGGGTTGGGACGAATCGAGACTAGGATTTGTCACTCCGTATGACGGAGAGGTATCTCTGGGCCCACTCGGTAGTGCATCATCATAATGAGCTCACTGTGACTAAGTAGTTAGTCACGGGATCATGCATTACGGAACGAGTAAAGTGACTTGCCGGTAACGAGATTGAACGAGGTATTGGGATACCGACGATCGAATCTCGGGCAAGTAACATACCAATTGACAAAGGGAATTATATACGGGATTGATTGAATCCCAAACATCGTGGTTCATCTGATGAGACCACCATGGAACATGTGGGAGCCAACATGGGTATCCAGATCCCGATGTTGGTTATTGGCTAGTGAGTTGTCTCAGTCATGTCAGCATGATTCCCGAACCCGTAGGGTCTACACACTTAAGGTTCGGTGACGCTAGAGTTGTTATGGGAATTAGTGTGCAGTTACCGAATGTTGTTCGGAGTCCCGGATGAGATCCCAGATGTCACGAGGAGTTTCGGAATGGTCCGGAGGTAAATATTTATATATGGGAAGTCCTATTTTGACCACCTGCATGGGGGGCCACATGAACGTGGGTAGTGGGGCCAAGGCCCCACTGTTGGGGAACGTTGCAGAAAATAAAAAATTTCCTACGTTTCACCAAGATCAATCTATGAGTTCATCTAGCAACAAGAGAGAGGAGTGCATCTACATACCCTTGTAGATCGCGAGCGGAAGCGTTCGAGAGAACGGGGTTGAGGGAGTCGTACTCGTCGTGATCCAAATCACCGATGATCCTAGTGCTGAACGGACAGCACCTCCGCTTTCAACACACGTATGGTTGGGGAAGATGTCTCCTCCTTCTTGATCCAGAAAGGGGGAAGGAGAGGTTGATGGAGATCCAGCAGCACGATGGCATGGTGGTGGATGCAACAGCGATCTCGGCAGGGCTTCGCCAAGCTTCTACGAGAGGGAGAGGTGTAGCAGAGGGAGAGGGAGGCGCCAAGAGCATGGGTGCGGCTTCCCTCCCTCCCCCCTCTTTATATAGGGCCCCTAGGGGGGGCGCCGGCCCTAGGAGATACAATCTCCAAGGGGGGGCGACGGCCAGGGGGGAAACTTGCCCCCCAAGCCAGGTGGAGGCGCCCCACCCCTAGGGTTTCCAACCCTAGGCGCAAGGGGGGCCCAAGGGGGGCACACCAGCCCACCAGGGGCTGGTTCCCCTCCCACTTCAGCCCATGGGGCCCTCCAGGATAGGTGGCCCCACCCGATGGACCCCCGGGACCCTTCCGGTGGTCCCGGTACAATACCGGTGACCCCCAAAACTTTCCCGATGGCCGAAACCTGACTTCCTATATATAATTCTTTACCTACGGACCATTCTGGAACTCCTCGTGACGTCCAGGATCTCATCCGGGACTCCGAACAACTTTCGGGTTACTGCATACTCATATGTCTACAACCCTAGCGTCACTGAACCTTAAGTGTGTAGACCCTACGGGTTCGGGAGACAGGCAGACATGACCGAGACGACTCTCCGGTCAATAATCAACATCGGGATCTGGATACCCATGTTGGCTCCCACATGCTCCTCGATGATCTCATCGGATGAACCAATATGTCGAGGATTCGAGTAACCCCGTATACAATTCCCTTTGTCAATCGGTATGTTACTTGCCCGAGATTTGATCGTCCCTATCCCAATACCTCGTTCAATCTCGTTACCGGAAAGTCACTTTACTTGTACCGTAATGCATGATCCTGTGACCAAACACTTGGTCACTTTGAGCTCATTATGATGATGCATTACCGAGTGGTCCCTGAGATACCTCTCCGTCATACGGAGTGATAAATCCCAGTCTCGATCCGTGTCAACCCGACAGATTCTTTCGGGGATACCCGTAGCATACCTTTATAGTCACCCAGTTACGTTGTGACGTTTGGTACACCGAAAGCACTCCTACGATATCCGGGAGTTACACGTTCTCATGGTCTAAGGAAATGATACTTGACATTGGAAAAGCTCTAGCAAACGAACTACACGATCTTGTGCTATGCTTAGGATTGGGTCTTGTCCATCACATCATTCTCCTAATGATGTGATCCCGTTATCATCGACATCCACTGTCCATAATCAGGAAACCATGACTATCTGTTGATCAACGAGCTAGTCAACTAGAGGCTCACTAGGGACATGTTGTGGTCTATGTATTCACACATGTATTACGATTTCCGGATAACACAATTATAGCATGAATAACATACAATCATCATGAACAAGGAAATATAATAATAATCTTTTATTATTGCCTCTAGGGCATATTTCCAACAATCTTCCACTTGCACTAGAGTCAATAATCTAGTTACATTGTGATGAATCGAACACCCATAGAGTTCTGGTGTTGATTATGTTTTGCTCGCGGAAGAGGTTTAGTCAACGGATCTGCGACATTCTGATCCGTATGCACTTTGCAAATATCTATGTCTCCATCTTGAACATTTTCATGGATGGAGTTGAAACGACGCTTGATGTGCCTGGTCTTCTTGTGAAACCTGGGCTCCTTGGCAAGGGCAATAGCTCCAGTGTTGTCACAGAAGAGAGTGATCAGCCCCGACGCATTGGGTATGACACCTAGGTCGGTGATGAACTCCTTCATCCATATTGCTTCATGCGCTGCCTCCGAGGCTGCCATGTACTCCGCTTCACATGTAGATCCCGCCACGACGCTCTGCTTGCAACTGCACCAGCTTACTGCCCCACCATTCAACATATACACGTATCCGGTTTGTGACTTAGAGTCATCCAGATCAGTGTCGAAGCTAGCGTCGATGTAACCCTTTACGACGAGCTCTTCGTCACCTCCATAAACGAGAAACATATCCTTAGTCCTCTTCAGGTACTTCAGGATATTCTTGACCGCTGTCCAGTGTTCCTTATCGGGATTACTTTGATACTTTCCTACCAAACTTACGGCAAGGCTTACATCAGGTCTGGTACACAGCATGGCATACATAATAGACCCTATGGCTGAGGCATAGGGGATGACACTCATCTCTTCTATATCTTCTGCCGTGGTCGGGCATTGAGCCGAGCTCAATCTCACACCTTGCAATACAGGCAAGAACCCTTTCTTGGACTGATCCATATTGAAATTCTTCAATATGTTATCAAGGTATGTGCTTTGTGAAAAACCTATGAGGCGTCTCGATCTATCCCTATAAATCTTGATGCCTAATATGTAAGCAGCTTCTCCAAGGTCCTTCATTGAAAAACACTTGTTCAAGTAGGCCTTAATGCTGTCCAAAAGTTCTATATCGTTTCCCATCAAAAGTATGTCATCTACATATAATATGAGAAATGCTACAGAGCACCCACTCACTTTCTTGTAAACGCAGGCTTCTCCATAAGTCTGCATAAACCCAAACGCTTTATTCATCTAATCAAAGCGAATGTTCCAACTCCGAGATGCTTGCACCAGCCCATAAATGGATCGCTGGAGCTTGCATACCATGTTAGCATTCTTAGGATCGACAAAACCTTCCGGCTGCATCATATACAGCTCTTCCTTAAGATAGCCGTTAAGGAATGCCATTTTGACGTCCATTTGCCATATCTCATAATATAGTATGCGGCAATTGCTAACATGATTCGGACGGACTTCAACTTCACTACGGGAGAGAAAGTCTCATCGTAGTCAACCCCTTGAACTTGTCGATAACCCTTAGCAAATAGTCGAGCTTTATAGATGGTAACATTACCATCCGCGTCCGTCTTCTTCTTAAAGATCCATTTGTTTTCTATCACTCGCCGATCATCAGGCAAGTCTGTCAAAGTCCATACTTTGTTTTCATACATGGATCCTATCTCGGATTGCATGGCTTCAAGCCATTTGTTGGAATCTAGGCCCGACATCGCTTCTTCATAGTTCGAAGGTTCACCGTTGTCTAACAACATGATTTCTAGGACAAGGTTGCCATACCACTCTGGTGTGGAACGTGTCCTTGTGGACCTACGAAGTTCAGTAGCAACTTGATCCGAAGTACCTTGATCATCATCATTAATTTCCTCTCCAGTCGGTGTAGGCACCACGGGAACATTTTCCCGAGCTGCACTACTTTCCGGTTCAAGAGGTAGTACTTCATCGAGTTCTACTTTCCTCCCACTTACTCCTTTCGAGAGAAACTCTTTCTCCAGAAAGGATCCGTTCTTGGCAACAAAGATCTTGCCTTCGGATCTAAGGTAGAAGGTATACCCAATGGTTTCCTTAGGGTATCCTATGAAGACGTATTTTTCCGACTTGGGTTCGAGCTTTTCAGGTTGAAGTTTCTTGACATAAGCATCGCATCCCCAAACTTTTAGAAACGACAGCTTAGGTTTCTTACCAAACCATAATTCATACGGTGTCGTCTCAACGGATTTAGACGGTGCCCTATTTAAAGTGAATGTAGCTGTCTCTAGAGCGTATCCCCAAAATGATAACGGTAAATCGGTAAGAGACATCATAGATCGCACCATATCCAATAGAGTGTGATTACGATGTTCAGACACACCGTTACGCTGAGGTATCCAAGGCGGCGTGAGTTGTGAAATGATTCCACATTTCCTTAAGTGTGTACCAAATTCATGACTTAAATATTCTCCTCCACGATGTGATCGTAAGAACTTTATTTTTTGGTCACGTTGATTCTCTACCTCATTTTGAAATTCCTTGAACTTTTCAAAGGTCTCAGACTTGTGTTTCATCAAGTAGACATACCCATATCTACTTAAGTCATCAGTGAGAGTGAGAACATAACGATATCCTCCGCGAGCCTCAACGCTCATTGGACCACACACATCAGTATGTATGATTTCCAATAAGTTGGTTGCTCGCTCCATTGTTCCGGAGAATGGAGTCTTGGTCATTTTGCCCATGAGGCATGGTTCGCATGTGTCAAATGAGTCATAACCGAGAGACTCTAAAAGTCCATCAGCATGGAGCTTCTTCATGCGCTTGACACCAATGTGACCAAGGCGGCAGTGCCACAAGTATGTGGGACTATCATTATCAACCTTACATCCTTTGGTATTCACACTATGAATATGTGTAAAATTACGTTCGAGATTCATTAAGAATAAACTGTTGACCAGCGGGGCATGACCATAAAACATATCTCTCATATAAATAGAACAACCATTATTCTCGGATTTAAATGAGTAGCCATCTCGCATTAAACGAGATCCAGATACAATGTTCATCCTCAAAGCTGGCACTAAATAACAATTATTGAGGTTTAAAACTAATCCTGTAGGTAAATGTAGAGGTAGCGTGCCGACGACGATCACATCGACCTTGGAACCATTCCCGACGTGCATCATCACCTCGTCCTTCGCCAGTCTCCGCTTATTCCGCAGCACTTGCTTTGAGTTACAAATATGAGCAACCGCACCAGTATCAAATACCCAGGAGCTACTACGAGTACTGGTAAGGTACACATCAATTACATGTATATCACATATACCTTTAGTGTTGTCGACCTTCTTGTCCGCTAAGTATTTGGGGCAGTTCCGCTTCCAGTGACCCTTCCCTTTGCAATAAAAGCACTCCGTCTCAGGCTTGGGGTCCATTCTTTGGCTTCTTCCCGGCAACTGGCTTACCAGGCGCGGCAACTTCCTTGCCGTCCTTCTTAAAGTTCTTCTTACCCTTGCCCTTCTTGAACTTAGTGGTTTTATTGACCATCAACACTTGATGTTCCTTTTTGATTTCCACCTCCGCTAACTTCAGCATTGAAAATACTTCAGGAATAGTTTTCACCATCCCCTGCATATTGTAGTTCATCACAAAGCTCTTGTAGCTCGGTGGGAGCGACCGAAGGATTCTGTCAATGACCGCCTCGTCCGTGAGGTTAATGTCCAGCTGGGACAAGCGGTTGTGCAACCCAGACATTTTGAGTATGTGCTCACTGACAGAACTATTTTCCTCCATCTTACAACTATAGAACTTGTCGGAGACTTCATATCTCTCGACCCGGACATGAGCTTGGAAAACCATTTTCAGCTCCTCGAACATCTCATATGCTCCGTGTTGCTCAAAACGCTTTTGGAGCCCCGGTTCTAAGCTGTAAAGCATGCCGCACTGAACGAGGGAGTAATCATCAGCACGTGACTGCCAAGCGTTCATAATGTCTTGGTTCTCTGGGATAGGTGCTTCACCTAGCAATCCTTCTAGGATATATGATTTCTTGGCAGCTATGCGGATGATCCTCAGGTTCCGGACCCAGTCCATATAGTTGCTGCCATCATCTTTCATTTTGGTTTTCTCAAGGAACGCGTTGAAGTTGAGGTTGACATGAGCGTTGGCCATTTGATCTACAAGACATTTTTGCAAAGGTTTTTATACTAAGTTCATGATAATTAAGTTCATCTAATCAAATTATTTAATGAACTCCCACTCAAATTAGACATCCCTCTAGTCATCTAAGTGTTACATGATCCGAGTCGACTAGGCCGTGTCCGATCATCACGTGAGACGGACTAGTCATCATTGGTGAACATCTCCATGTTGATCATATCTTCCATACGACTCATGTTTGACCTTTCGGTCTCTGTGTTCCGAGGCCATGTCTGTACATGCTAGGCTCGTCAAGTTAACCTAAGTGTTTTGCATGTGTAAATCTGTCTTACACCTGTTGTATGTGAACGTTAGAATCTATCACAACCGATCATCACATGGTGCTTCGAAACAACGAACTTTCGCAACGGCGCACAGTTAGGGGGGAACACTTTCTTGAAATTATTATGAGGGATCATCTTATTTACTACCGTCGTTCTAAGTAAACAAGATGCAAACACACGATAAACATCACATGCAATCAAATAGTGACATGATATGGCCAATATCATATAGCTCCTTTGATCTTCATCTTTTGGGCTCCATGATCATCTTCGTCACCGGCATGACACCATGATCTCCATCATCATGATCTCCATCATCGTGTCTCCATGAAGTTGCTTGCCAACTATTACTTTTGCTACTATGGCTAACAGTTTAGCAATAAAGTAAAGTAATTACATGGCGTTTAATCATTGACACGCAGGTCATACAATAATTAAAACAACCCCTATGGCTCCTGCCGGTTGTCATACTCATCGACATGCAAGTCGTGATTCCTATTACAAGAACATGATCTCATACATCACATATATATCATCCATCACAACTTTTGGCCATATCACATCACAGGCATTTGCTGCAAAAGCAAGTTAGACGTCCTCTAATTATTGTTGCAGGTTTTACGTGGTTGCAATAGGGTTCTAGCAAAAACGTTTTCTTACCTACGTAAAAGCCACAACGTGATATGCCAACTTCTATTTACCCTTCATAAGGACCCTTTTCATCAAATCCGCTCCAACTAAAGTGGGAGAGACAGACACCCGCTAGCCACCTTATGCAACTAGTGCATGTCAGTCGGTGGAACCTGTCTCACGTAAGCGTACGTGTAAGGTTTGTCCGGGACGCTTCATCCCACGATACCGCTGAAGCAAAATAAGACTAGTAGTGGCAAGAAAGTTGACAACATCTACGCCCACAACAAATTTGTGTTCTACTCGTGCAAAGAGAACTACGCATAGACCTAGCTCATGATGCCACTATTGGAGAACGTTGTAGAAAATAAAAAATTTCCTACGTTTCACCAAGATCAATCTATGAGTTCATCTAGCAACGAGAGAGAGGAGTGCATCTACATACCCTTGTAGATCGTGAGCGGAAGCGTTCAAGAGAACGGGGTTGAGGGAGTCATACTCATCGTGATCCAAATCACCGATGATCCTAGTGCTGAACGGACAGCGCCTCCACGTTCTACACACGTACGGTTGGGCAAGATGTCTCCTCCTTCTTGATCCAGCAAGGGGGAAGGAGAGGTTGATGGAGATCCAGTAGCACGACGGCCTGGTGGTGGATGCAGCAGCGATCTCGGCAGGGCTTCGCCAAGCTTCTACGAGAGGGAGAGGTGTAGCAGAGGGAGAGGGAGGCACCAAGAGCAAGGGTGAGGCTGCCCTCCCTCCCCCCTCTTTATATAGGGCCCCTAGGGGGGCGCCGGCCCTAGGAGATGCATTCTCCAAGGGGGGGCGGCGGCCAGGGGGGAAACTTGCCCTCCAAGCCAGGTGGAGGTGCCCCCACCCCTAGGGTTTCCAACCCTAGGGGCAGGGGGCCCCAAGGGGGGCGCACCAGCCCACCAGGGGCTGGTTCTGTTGGAAATATGCCCTAGAGGCAATAATAAATGGTTATTATTATATTTCTTTGTTCATGATAATTGTCTGTTATTCATGCTATAATTGTATTATCCGAAAATCGTAATACACGTGTGAATACATAGACCACAACATGTCCCTAGTGAGCCTCTAGTTGACTAGCTCGTTGATCAACAGATAGTCATGGTTTCCTGATTATGGACATTGGATGTTATTGATAACGGGATCACATCATTAGGAGAATGATGTGATGGACAAGACCCAATCCTAAGCATAGCTCAAAGATCGTGTAGTTCGTTTAGCTAGAGCTTTTCCAAATGTCAAGTATCATTTCCTTAGACCATGAGATTGTGCAACTCCCGGATACCGTAGGAGTGCTTTGGTGTACCAAACGTCACAACGTAACTGGGTGACTATAAAGGTGCACTACGGGTATCTTCGAAAGTGTCTGTTGGGTTAGCACGAATCGAGACTGGGATTTGTCACTCTGTATGACGGAGAGGTATCTCTAGGCCCACTCGGTAATGCATCATCATAATGAGCTCAATGTGACCAAGTGTCTGGTCTCGGGATCATGCATTACGGTACGAGAAAGTGACTTGCCGGTAACGAGATTAAACGAGGTATTGGGATACCGACGATCGAGTCTCGGGCATGTAACGTAGCGATTGACAAAGGGAATTGTATATAGGGTTGTTTGAATCCTAGACATCGTGGTTCATCTGATGAGATCATCGAGGAGCATGTGGGAGCCAACATGGGTATCCAGATCCCGCTGTTGGTTATTGACCGGAGAGGCGTCTCGGTCATGTCTGCATGTCTCCCGAACCCGTAGGGTCTACACACTTAAGGTTCGGTGACGCTAGGGTTGTAGAGAAATGAGTATGCAGTAAATCGAAAGTTGTTCGGAGTCCCGGATGAGATCCCGGATTTCACGAGGAGTTCCGGAATGGTTCGGAGGTAAAGAATTATATATAGGAAGTCGAGTTTCGGCCATCGGGAAAGTTTCGGGGGTCACCGGTATTGTACCGGGACCACAGGAAGGGTCCCGGGGGTCTACCGGGTGGGGCCACCTATCCCGGAGGGGCCCATGGGCTGAAGTGGGAGGGGAACCAGCCCCTAGTGGGCTGGTGCTCCCCCCTTTGGGCCCCCCTGCGCCTAGGGTTGGAAACCCTAGGGGTGGGGGGCGCCTCCACTTGCATTGGGGGGCAAGGCACCCCCTTGGCCGCCGCCCCCCTTGGAGATTCAATCTCCTAGGGCCGGCGCCCCCCTTGGGGACCCTATATAAAGAGGGGGGAGGGAGGGCAGCCGCACCCATGCACTTGGCGCCTCCCTTCCCCCTTGCTACACCTCTCCCTCTCGCAGACGCTTGGCGAAGCCCTGCCGGGATCCCTGCTGCATCCACCACCACACCGTCGTGCTGCTGGATCTCCATCAACCTCTCCTTCCCCCTTGCTGGATCAAGAAGGAGGAGACGTATTCCCCAACTGTACGTGTGTTGAACGCGGAGGTGCTGTCCGTTCAGCACTAGGATCATCGGTGATTTGGATCAAGACGAGTACGACTCCCTCAACCCCGTTCTCTTGAACGCTTCCGCATGATCTACAAGGGTATGTAGATGCACTCCTCTCTCTCATTGCTAGATGAACTCATAGATTGATCTTGGTGAAACCATAGGAAAATTTTATTTTCTGCAACGTTCCCCAACAGTGGCATCATGAGCTAGGTCTATGCGTAGTTCTCTTTGCACGAGTAGAACACAATTTTGTTGTGGGCGTAGATGTTGTCAACTTTCTTGCCACTGCTAGTCTTATTTTGCTTCAGCGGTATTGTGGGATTAAGCGGCCCGGACCGACCTTACACGTACGCTTACGTGAGACAGGTTCCACCGACTGACATGCACTAGTTGCATAAGGTGGCTAGCGGGTGTCTGTCTCTCCCACTTTAGTTGGAGCGGATTCGATGAAAAGGGTCCTTATGAAGGGTAAATAGAAGTTGACAAATCACGTTCTGGCTTTTACGTAGGTAAGAAAACGTTCTTGCTAGAACCCTATTGCAGCCACGTAAAACATGCAACAACAATTAGAGGACGTCTAACTTGTTTTTGCAGCATATGATTGTGATGTGATATGGCCAAAAGTTGTGATGAATGATGAATGATATATGTGATGTATGAGATCATGTTCTTGTAATATGAATCACGACTTGCATGTCGATGAGTGTGACAACCGGCAGGAGCCATAGGAGTTGTCTTAATTATTGTATGACCAGCATGTCAATGATTCAACTCCATGTAATTACTTTACTTTATTGCTAAACCGTTAGCCATAGTAGTAGAAGTAATAGTTGGCGAGCAACTTCATGGAGACACGATGATGGAGATCATGGTGTAATGCCGGTGACGAAGATGATCATGGAGCCCCGAAGATGGAGATCAAAGGAGCTATATGATATTGGCCATATCATGTCACTGTTTAATTGCATGTGATGTTTATTATGTTTATGCATCTTGTTTACTTAGAACGACGGTAGTAAATAAGATGATCCCTCATAATAATTTCAAGAAAGTGTTCCCCCTAACTGTGCACCGTTGCGAAAGTCCGTCGTTTTGAAGCACCACGTGATGATCGGGTGTGATAGATTCTAACGTTCACATACACATACAACGGGTGTAAGACAGATTTACACATGCAAAACACTTAGGTTAACTTGACGAGCCTAGCATGTATAGACATGGCCTCGGAACACAAGAGACCGAAAGGTCGAACATGAGTCGTATGGAAAATACGATTAAAATGGAGATGTTCACCGATGATGACTAGTCCGTCTCACGTGATGATCGAACACGGCCTAGTCGACTCGGATCATGTATCACTTAGATGACTAGAGGGATGTCTAATCTATGTGGGAGTTCATTAAATAATTTGATTAGATGAACTTAATTATCATGAACTTAGTCTAAAATCTTTGCAAATATGTCTTGTAGATCAAATGGCCAACGCTCATGTCCACCTCAACTTCAACGCGTTCCTAGAGAAAACCAAGCTGAAAGATGATGGCAGCAACTATACGGACTGGGTCCGGAACCTGAGGATCATCCTCATAGCTGCAAAGAAAGTAACACCCCAAAATTTAACCAAGTTTTGATATTAAAATTTTGCCAGGAGTTTTAAAATTTTTGCATTCTGGACATTACTGTGGATTTCAGAAAGAAAACTCTTCTTTTTATGTTAATGAGTTTTATTTTTCCCAAGTGGAGCTTTCCAAAATATTGGACTTCTATGCCATCTCATTAAAACAATTTCCTAATCAGTAGGTTTATTTATTAAATTATTTCACCTTGAGCTATTTTCTTTAAAATGACTTGTTTAAAGTTTGGAGCTCTTTTTGTACTACAACCATTTGATAAATTTAACAAAAAATTCCACCAAAATTTGGAGATGTCAGGTGATGCCTCTAAATCACTTTTATGCAATAATATATTTCATTCATTGCATATTTTGAGTGCTACACATGTTTTTCTTCTCTGGTCCAGTAGGCATCTTTGCACTGCAACCCTTTTAAATATTTGTTTCTAGCTTCCACCAAAATTATGGGATGTTAGTAGCAGCATATGATTCCATTATATGCAAAGGTCCAAGGATGTTCTTTAAATTTTTTGAGTGAATCAACCTCATCTCCATACTGGTCCAACATGATAGTTTGTACAGCAACCACATTATTGCTTGCTCTTTGGCCCTTGATTCTTTCTCCTGCTTGTAGTCAACCCTGCAAAACCCCTAAGTCTAGGAGCATGCCCTGTTTGGAACACTTTTGGCCCATGTTATAATGCCATTTACTTCCTGTCCAGAAGTGTAGTTTTGCAAAACTTGCACTAGCAAGTTTCTTCTTCTTGCAAACTAACTTCACCACACTCTATTGCACCCATAGAGACACTGCCCTGGAGAATTTTGGCCACTCCAAGAACTACCTAGGTGCCTTTGGCATTTTGTCAAACACTCTGAGTGCACAGCCAGGTTTGGCATGAATTCAAGTTTACATGGTGAACTTGAGCCCCTAACCAATCCACCATGTCCCTTAGTCCCCTTGCTAAGCCTAGACTAGACCTGTTAATTGCCAGCCTCAACCGCAACCCCTAGGATGCCCTGGCATTTCGTCGAGCATGTCTCGGACGTGCTCTGGGCGTGCCCAGAGCGTGCGTTTGGCACCCGTGCGCCCGATACGCCGCGTCGCACCCCGCACCCAAATCCGGCCCGTGACCGGCCCCAGCCAGCACACCGTGTCCCCTTGCATCTCCACACCTCCCCAACCAACCTGGCACCACACAGCGCCGCCGTCAGGACAACCGTGGCGGCTAGCTGACGGCCGCTTGCAGGCCCGGCCGTGGCAGCACCGTCCAAGCCGCCAACGCTTGCCACCTGCCTCCTAGAACAGTGCGTACTCATCCGCGATCGTGTCCACTAGCGCTCGTCGCCGCCACGTCGCCCTAGCTACAGCAGGGCGGTTCGCCGGCAAGCTTATCCCGGCCGCCGCAAACCGACCTCCATCGCCTATATAAGGAGACCCGAGCTCAAGCCCGCACGCAGGCAGCTTCACACCGTCTCGCTAGTGCCCCCTAGCCGCCAATTGGAGGGGAGTAGGCCATCTTCAACCTCTCCGGTGACTCCAGCCGCCGCCACTAACCAGGCCATTCCGGCACAACGGAGGCATCCCCCTCTCCACTCTCTCCACCAGGAACTTTCCCTTCCTCCCGTGATCACATCCCCCTACTCCATTTCGGTCAGGAACCACCGCGGCCCCGAAACCACTTCGCCCCGAAGCTTTCCTCCGCCGCGA
Source organism: Triticum aestivum (assembly GCF_018294505.1). NCBI lineage: Eukaryota > Viridiplantae > Streptophyta > Magnoliopsida > Poales > Poaceae > Triticum > Triticum aestivum. The sequence goes on along the minus strand of NC_057795.1, from coordinate 549,278,976 downwards.
AGCTCGCCGCCAGCAGCCCACGCCGTCCCCGCCGACCAAGGACTACCAGTAGGATCACCCTCGACCCGCGGATCCATCCCCGCCCTCAGCTTCCCTCAAGGACCCGCCGTTCGACGGCGACAGTCGCCGAAGTCCCGCCTCCACTCGGGACAGAGGGAGAAGAAGGAAGGCGGACTAGTCAAACATGACCAGTGGGCCAGGCGGGCCCACTGTCAGTGACGCAGCCCCGCCGCCACATATAGTAAGTGGAGGCGCAGTTTCAAGGACTTTAGAGAGAGAGAGAAGAAAACTTTCAAAAGTTTTGGAGTGCACCCTGCCCTTCCACACATTGAAGGCAAGCATTCTGAACTCTGGCATGATATTTTTGAGTGTTCATTGATACACTTATCACACTACCTCCTTTGTTGGACAAATTATTATTTCATGTGAAATGATCATGAGCATAGATGCATATTTGGGATTTCCATGCTGTTGGAAATGATCACACCTGTGATGATAATCATCCTCATGTGCCTTGCATGCATACCGACAGGAACCCGGGAAAACCATCTGCCTTGGGTAGGCATGAGTTTGTCGCCGGTCTCCGTCTGGACGGTTATGTCTGGTATGGCATGGTAAGGTAATATGAGCGGTGACTCTGTTGGTTGGAATATAATCGTTATGCTAATCATGCAGGGAATACTTAAACCTCCTGAGTCGGCCATAGATCGAGTTTTGTCCCAGTAACCCCCATACTTGTTTCATACTACCACTCGTCTCTACATCAAGTAGAGTACGGTTCAGTAAGTTTTCAACCTCTTCCTAGCACACACCGTACAAAGAGGCCAGGGTGGAAGATACCGGTTGTAGCTGGTAGGCAGGCCACCTGGTCCGGGGGCATGGGTGTTTCCGGTTGAGACCAAGAGGGGAGGCCACCCCTTAGAGCGTGCAATATAAATTTGATCCCATGCTACGCGAGGTTGTAGCCTCCCCACTTAGAGTTGGCTTGACAGGTGTCATGGGTGATTCCAGACACGTGTGAGTTAAGCTGGTGTGTGCAAGTTAGGTGTGTTTTCAACAAAAAGGCCATAGACGAAATTAGTCTCGATGGACTAAAGAAATCCGTTACACGTGGGTAAAGAGTACACCCTCTGCAGAGATTAAATCTATTTGAATAGCCGTGTCCATGGTTAAGGACTACAGTCTGGGATGGGTCAAGTGTCGGTCTTAGGAGGTGAAACTGTTAGACCAGAACGGGAATTACTACTTGTGACTTGTGATGATTATGATTATTACTATTGTTGACTAACCCGTGATATTATTGTTATCATCGAGTATCTCTGGGATGGTTCTACCTCTGGGATATTCACTATGATTGTTTCTTTTAAAGCCCTTTATGTGGTGTCGCTCAGACGCCCGACTGTGGCATTTCTTTTAAAGCCCTGTATGTGGTGTCGCTCATACGCCCGACTGTGGCATTTCTTTTAAAGCCCTGTATGTGGTGTCGCTCAGACGCCCGACTATGGCATTTCTTTTAAAGCCCTTTACGTGGTGTCGCTCAGACGCCCGACTGTGGCATTTCTTTTAAAGCCCTGTATGTGGTGTCGCTCAGACGCCCGACTGTGGCATTTCTTTTAAAGCCATGTATGTGGTGTCGCTCAAACGCCCGACTGTGGCATTTCTTTTAAAGCCCTGTATGTGGTGTCGCTCAGACGCCCGACTGTGGCATTTCTTTTAAAAGCCCTGTATGTGGTGTCGCTCAGACGCCCGACTGCGGCATGTTTATTATTTATTTCATAATTTTAATATTGCTATGTTATTGCATATTCATATTTAATATGCTCGTACGCATCAGAGTTTTATTTATCATTGGTGACTGACGTCATGTTCATATAATATTTTCAGCACATAGCTGTCATATTATGTCGTGTTCATAATGTTTGCGAGTACATTCAAAGTACTCACTGGCTTGTCCCTGGCTATTGTCTTGGCCAGATTTCTTGCACGAAGAGGAGCGACGTGATGACAGCCCCGGAACCTAAGCAACAGTGATAGCAGCCTCGCGAAGATAGGAGTTAACCTGGTCAGCTGTTCCCGTGGGGAATGGAGTCCCATAGACACTGATGATTCACAACCCGCTTCCGCCATCAACCACTAGAAACCATTTGTTGTACTCACCGGCCAGAATGGTCTTGTACTACAAATTTTATATTTTGCTTGGAATTTTTGTATCAAGTTGGTGCCTCATCAGCTAACAGTTATCCTGGGGCTGATGGGCACAAGGGCCATTTTCTGGGAATTAGTACCCGGAGAATCGGTCGCCACAGATTATGTCTTAGAAGCACCGCTAGGTGAAGCTCCCATCCCAGAGAACCAAGACGGCATGAACGCTTGGCAGTCTCGTGCTGATGATTACTCCCTCGTTCAGTGCGGCATGCTTTACAGCTTAGAACCAGGGCTCCAAAAGCGTTTTGAGCAACACGGAGCATATGAGATGTTCGAAGAGCTGAAAATGGTTTTCCAAGCTCATGCCCGGGTCGAGAGATATGAAGTCTCCGACAAGTTCTTCAGCTGTAAGATGAAGGAAAATAGTTCTGTCAGTGAGCACATACTCAAAATGTCTGGGTTGCACAACCGATTGACTCAGCTAGGAGTTAATCTCCCGGATGACGCGGTTATTGACAGAATCCTTCAGTCGCTTCCACCGAGCTACAAGAGCTTTGTGATGAACTTCAATATGCAGGGGATGGAAAAGACCATTCCTGAGGTATATTCAATGCTGAAATCAGCAGAGGTAGAGATCAAAAAGGAACATCAAGTGTTGATGGTGAATAAGACCACTAAGTTCAAGAAAAGCAAGGGTAAGAAGAACTTCAAGAAGGACGGCAAGGAAGTTGCCGCGCCCGGTAAGCCAGCTGCCGGGAAGAAGTCAAATAATGGACCCAAGCCTGAGACTGAGTGCTTTTATTGCAAAGGGAAGGGTCACTGGAAGTGGAACTGCCCCAAATACTTAGCAGACAAGAAGGCCGACAACACTAAAGGTATATGTGATATACATGTAATTGATGTGTACCTTACCAGTGCTCGTAGTAGCTCCTGGGTATTTGATACCGGTGTCGTTGCTCACATTTGTAACTCAAAGCAGGAGCAGCGGAATAAGCAGAGACTGGCGAAGGACGAGGTGACGATGCGCGTCGGGAATGGTTCCAGAGTCGATGTGATCACCGTCGGCACGCTACCTCTACATTTACCTACGGGATTAGTTTTAAACCTCAATAATTGTTATTTAGTGCCAGCTTTGAGCATGAACATTGTATCTGGATCTCGTTTAATACGAGATGGCTACTCATTTAAATCCGAGAATAATGGTTGTTCTATTTATATGAGAGATATGTTTTATGGTCATCCCCCATGGTCAATGGTTTATTCTTAATGAATCTCGAACATGATGTTACACATATTCATACTATGAATACCAAAAGATGTAAAGTTGATAACGATAGTCCCACATACTTGTGGCACTGCCGCCTTGGTCACATTGGTGTCAAGCGCATGAAGAAGCTCCATGCTGATGGACTTTTAGAGTCTCTCGATTATGAATCATTTGACACATGTCATGGGCAAAATGAACAAGACTCCGTTCTCCGGAACAATGGAGCGAGCAACCAACTTATTGGAAATCATACATACTGATGTGTGCGGTCCAATGAGCGTTGAGGCTCGTGGAGGATATCGTTATGTTCTCACTCTCACTGATGACTTGAGTAGATATGGGTATGTCTACTTGATGAAACACAAGTCTGAGACCTTTGAAAAGTTCAAGGAATTTCAGAATGAGGTAGAGAATCAACGTGACCAAAAAATAAAGTTCTTGCGATCAGATCGTGGAGGAGAATATTTAAGTCATGAATTTGGTACACACTTAAGGAAATGTGGAATCCTTTCACAACTCACGCCGCCTGGAACACCTCAGCGTAACGGTGTGTCCGAACGTCGTAATCGCACTTTATTAGACATGGTGCGATCTATGATGTCTCTTACCGATTTACCGCTATCTTTTTGGGGATACGCTCTAGAGACAGCTACATTCACTTTAAATAGGGCACCGTCTAAATCCGTTGAGACGACACCGTATGAATTATGGTTTGGGAAGAAACCTAAGCTGTCATTTCTAAAAGTTTGGGGATGCGATGCTTATGTCAAGAAACTTCAACCTGAAAAGCTCGAACCCAAGTCGGAAAAATGCGTCTTCATAGGATACCCTAAGGAAACCATTGGGTATACCTTCTACCTCAGATCCGAAGGCAAGATCTTTGTTGCCAAGAACGGGTCAGTAAGTGGGAGGAAAGTGGAACTTGATGAAGTACTACCTCTTGAACCGGTAAGTAGCGCAGCTCAGGAAGATGTTCCTGTGGTGCCTGCACCAATTGAAGAGGAAGTTAATGATGATGATCAAGGTACTTCAGATCAAGTTACTACTGAACTTCGTAGGTCCACAAGGACATGTTCCACACCAGAGTGGTATGGCAACCCTGTCCTGGAAATCATGTTGTTAGACAACGGTGAACCTTCGAACTATGAAGAAGCGATGGCGGGCCCAGATTCCAACAAATGGCTTGAAGCCATGCAATCCGAGATAGAATGCATGTATGAAAACAAAGTATGGACTTTGACAGACTTGCCCGATGATCAGCGAGCGATAGAAAACAAATGGATCTTTAAGAAGAAGACGGACGCGGATGGTAATGTTACCATCTATAAAGCTCGACTTGTCGCTAAGGGTTATCGACAAGTTCAAGGGATTGACTATGATGTGACTTTCTCTCCCGTAGCAAAGCTGAAGTCCGTCCGAATCATGTTAAAAATTGTCGCATACTATTATTATGAGATATGGCAGATGGACGTCAAAATGACATTTCTTAACGGTTATCTTAAGGAAGAACTGTATATGATGCAGCCGGAAGGTTTTGTCTATCCTAAGAATGCTAAAAAGGTATGCAAGCTCCAGCGATCCATTTATGGGCTGGTGCAAGCATCTCGGAGTTGGAACATTCGCTTTGATGAGATGATCAAAGTGTTTGGGTTTATGCAGACTTATGGAGAAGCCCGTGTTTACAAGAAAGTGAGTGGGAGCTCTGTAGCATTTCTCATATTATATGTAGATGACATACTTCTGATGCGAAATGATATAGAACTTTTGGACAGCATTAAGGCCTACTTGAATAAGTGTTTTTCAATGAAGGACCTTGGAGGAGCTGCTTACATATTAGGCATCAAGTTCTATAGGGATAGATCGAGACGCCTCATAGGTCTTTCACAAAGCACATACCTTGATAAGAAATTGAAGAAGTTCAATATGGATCAGTCCAAGAAAGGGTTCTTGCCTGTATTGCAAGGTGTGATATTGAGCTCGGCTCAATGCTCGACCACGACAGAAGATAAAGAAGAGATGACTGTCATCCCCTATGCCTCAGCCATAAGATCTATTATGTATGCCATGCTGTGTACCAAACCTGATGTAAACCTTGCCATAAGTTTGGTAGGAAGGTACCAAAGTAATCCCGGCAAGGAACACTGGACAACGGTCAAGAATATCCTGAAGTACCTGAAAAGGACAAAGGACATGTTTCTCGTCTATGGAGGTGATGAAGAGCTTGTCGTAAAGGGTTACGTCGACGCTAGCTTCGACACAGATCTGGATGACTCTAAGTCACAAACCGGATACGTGTATATTTTAAATGGTGGGGCAGTAAGCTGGTGCAGTTGCAAGCAAAGCGTCGTGGCGGGATCTACATGTGGAGCGGAGTACATGGCAGCTTCGGAGGCAGCACATGAAGCAATCTGGGTGAAGGAGTTCATCACCGACCTAGGAGTCATACCCAATGCATCGGGGCCAATCAAACTCTTCTGTGACAACACTGGAGCTATTGCACTTGCCAAGGAGCCTAGGTTTCAGAAGAAGACCAGGCACATCAAGCGTCGCTTCAACTCCATTCGTGAAAATGTTCAAGATGGAGACATAGATATTAGTAAAGTACATACGGACTTGAATTTGGCAGATCTGTTGACTAAACCTCTCCCTAGGGCAAAACATGATCAACACCAGAATTCCATGGGTGTTCGATTCATCACAACGTAACTAGATTATTGAACTCTAGTACAAGTGGGAGACTGTTGGAAATATGCACTAGAGGCAATAATAAAATGGTTATTATTATATTTCTATGTTCATGATAATTGTCTATTATTCATGCTATAATTGTATTATCCGGAAATCGTAATACACGTGTGAATACATAGACCACAACATGTCCCTAGTGAGCCTCTAGTTGACTAGCTCATTGATCAACAGATAGTCATGGTTTGCTGACTATGGACATTGGATGTCATTGATAACGGGATCACATCATTAGGAGAATGATGGGATGGACAAGACCCAATCCTAAGCATAGCTCAAAGCCCGTGTAGTTCGTTTAGCTAGAGCTTTTCCAAATGTCAAGTATCATTTCCTTAGACCATGAGATTGTGCAACTCCCGGATACCGTATTAGTGCTTTGGGTGTACCAAACGTCACAACGTAACTGGGTGACTATAAAGGTGCACTACGGGCATCTTCGAAAGTGTCTGTTGGGTTGGCACGAATCGAGACTGGGATTTGTCACTCCGTATGACGGAGAGGTATCTCTGGGCCCACTCGGTAATGCATCATCATAATGAGCTCAATGTGACCAAGTGTCTGGTCATGGGATCATGCATTATGGTATGAGTAAAGTGACTTGCCGGTAACGAGATTAAACGAGGTATTGGGATACCGACGATCGAGTCTCGGGCATGTAACGTACCGATTGACAAAGGGAATTGTATACGGGGTTGTTTGAATCCTCGACATCGTGGTTCATCCGATGAGATCATCGAGGAGCATGTGGGAGCCAACATGGGTATCCAGATCCCGCTGTTGGTGATTGACCGGAGAGGCGTATCGGTCATGTCTGCATGTCTCCCGAACCCGTAGGGTCTACACACTCAAGGTTCGGTGATGCTAGGGTTGTAGAGATATGAATATGCAGTAAACCGAAAGTTGTTTGGAGTCTCGAATGAGATCCCGGACGTCACGAGGAGTTCCGGAATGGTCCGGAGGTAAAGAATTATATATAGGAAGTCGAGTTTCGGCCATCGGGAAAGTTTCGGGGGTCACCGGTATTGTACCGGGACCACCGAAAGGGTCCCGGGGGTCCACCGGGTGGGGCCACCTATCCCGAAGGGGCCCATGGGCTGAAGTGGGAGTGGAACCAACCCCTGATGGGCTGCTGCGCCCCCCCTTTGGGCCCCCCTGCGCCTAGGGTTGGAAACCCTAGGGGTGGGGGGCGCCTCCACTTGCCTTGGGGGGCAAGGCACCCCCTTGGCCGCCGCCCTCCCCCTTGGAGATTCAATCTCCTAGGGCCGGCGCCCCCCCTGGGGACCCTATATAAAGATGGGGGGAGGGCATCCGCACCCATGCACTTGGCCCCTCCCTTCCCCCTTGCTACACCTCTCCCTCTCACAGACGCTTGGCGAAGCCCTGCCGGGATCCCTGCTGCATCCACCACCACGCCATCGTGTTGCTAGATCTCCATCAACCTCTCCTTCCCCCTTGCTGGATCAAGAAGGAGGAGACGTCTTCCCCAACCGTACGTGAGTTGAACGCGGAGGTGCTGTCCGTTCAGCACTAGGATCATCAGTGATTTGGATCACGACGAGTACGACTCCCTCAACCCCGTTCTCTTGAATGGTTCCGCATGATCTACAAGGGTATGTAGATGCACTCCTCTCTCTCGTTGCTAGATGAACTCATAGATTGATCTTGGTGAAACTGTAGGAAAATTTTAATTTCTACAACGTTCCCCAACAGGTTTCCCTCCCACTTCAGCCCATGGGGCCCTCCGGGATAGGTGGCCCCACCCGGTGGACCCCCGGGACCCTTTCGGTGGTCCCGGTACAATACCGATGACCCCCGAAACTTTCCCGATGGCCGAAACCTGACTTCCTATATATAATTCTTTACCTTCGGACCATTCCGGAACTCCTCGTGACATCCGGGATCTCATCCGGGACTCTGAACAACTTTCGGGTTACTGCATACTCATATCTCTACAACCCTAGCGTCACCGAACCTTAAGTGTGTAGACCCTACGGGTTCGGGAGACACGCAGACATGACCGAGACGACTCTTCGGTCAATAACCAACAGCGGGATCTAGATACCCATGTTGGCTCCCACATGCTCCTCGACGATCTCATCGCATGAACCATGATGTCGAGGATTTGAGTAACCCCATATACAATTCCCTTTGTCAATCGGTACGTTACTTGCCCGAGATTCGATTGTCGGTATCCCAATACCTCGTTCAATCTCGTTATCGGCAAGTCACTTTACTCGTACCGTAATGCATGATCCCGTGACCAAACACTTGGTCACTTTGAGCTCATTATGATGATGCATTACCGAGTGGGCCCAGAGATACCTCTCCGTCATACGGAGTGACAAATCCCAGTCTCGATCCGTGTCAACCCAACAGATACTTTCGGGGATACCCGTAGCATACCTTTATAGTCACCCAGTTAAGTTGTGACGTTTGGTACACCCAAAGCACTCCTACGGTACTTGACATTGGAAAAGCTCCTACGTTCTCATGGTCTAAGGACACGATACTTGACATTGGAAAAGCTCTAGCAAACGAACTACACGATCTTGTGCTATGCTTAGGATTGGGTCTTGTCCATCACATCATTCTCCTAATGGTGTGATCCCGTTATCATCGACATCCACTGTCCATAATCAGGAAACCATGACTATCTGTTGATCAACGAGCTAGTCAACTAGAGGCTCACTAGGGACATGTTGTGGTCTATGTATTCACACATGTATTACGATTTCCGGATAACACAATTATAGCATGAATAACATACAATCATCATGAACAAGGAAATATAATAATAATCTTTTATTATTGCCTCTAGGGCATATTTCCAACAGTCTCCCACTTGCACTAGAGTCAATAATCTAGTTACATTGTGATGAATCGAACACCCATAGAGTTCTGGTGTTGATCATGTTTTGCTCGCGGAAGAGGTTTAGCCAACGGATCTGCGACATTCTGATCCGTATGCACTTTGCAAATATCTATGTCTCCATCTTGAACATTTTCACGGATGGAGTTAAAACGACGCTTGATGTGCCTGGTCTTCCTGTGAAACCTGGGCTGCTTGGCAAGGGCAATAGCTCCAGTGTTGTCACAGAAGAGAGTGATCGGCCCCGACGCATTGGGTATGACTCCTAGGTCGGTGATGAACTCCTTCATCCATATGCTTCATGCGCTGCCTCCGAGGCTGCCATGTACTCCGCTTCACATGTAGATCCCGCCACGACGCTCTGCTTGCAACTGCACCAGCTTACTGCCCCACCATTCAACATATACACGTATTCGGTTTGTGACTTAGATTCATCCAGATCCGTGTCGAAGCTAGCGTCGACGTAACCCTTTATGATGAGCTCTTCGTCACCTCCAAAAACGAGAAACATATCCTTAGTCCTCTTCAGGTACTTCAGGATATTCTTGACCGCTCTCCAGTGTTCCTTGCTGGGATTACTTATGTACTTTCCTACCAAACTTACGGCAAGGCTTACATCAGGTCTGGTACACAGCATGGCATACATAATAGACCCTATGGCTGAGGCATAGGGGATGACACTCATCTCTTCTATATCTTCTGCCGTGGTCGGGCATTGAGCCGAGCTCAATCTCACACCTTGCAATACATGCAAGAACCCTTTCTTGGACTGATCCATATTGGACTTCTTCAATATCTTATCAAGGTATGTGCTTTGTGAAAGACCTATGAGGCGTCTCGATCTATCCCTATAGATCTTGATGCCTAATATGTTAGCAGCTTCGCCAAGGTCCTTCATTGAAAAACACTTGTTCAAGTAGGCCTTAATGTTGTGCAAAAGTTCTATATCATTTCCCATCAAAAGTATGTCATCTACATATAATATGAGAAATTCTACAGAGCTCCCACTCACTTTCTTGTAAACGCAGGCTTCTCCATAAGTCTGCATAAACCCAAACGCTTTGATAATCTCATCAAAGCGAATGTTCCAACTCCGAGATGCTTGCACCAGCCCATAAATGGATCGCTGGAGCTTGCATACCTTGTTAGCATTCTCGGGATCGACAAAACCTTCCGGTTGCATCATATACAGTTCTTCCTTAAGATAGCCATTAAGGAATGCCATTTTGACGTCCATTTTTGCCATATCTCATAATCATAGTATGCGGCAATTGCTAACATGATTCAGACGGACTTCAGCTTCGCTACAGGAGAGAAAGTCTCATTGTAGTCAACCCGTTGAACTTGTCGATAACCCTTAGCAACAAGTCGAGCTTTATAGATGGTAACATTACCATCCGCGTCCGTCTTCTTCTTAAAGATCCATTTGTTTTCTATCGCTCGCTGATCATCGGGCAAGTCTATCAAAGTCCATACTTTGTTTTCATACATGGATCCTATCTCGGATTGCATGGCTTCAAGCCATTTGTTGGAATCTGGGCCCGCCATCGCTTCTTCATAGTTCGAAGGTTCACCGTTGTCTAAGAACATGATTTCCAGGACAGGGTTGCCATACCACTCTGGTGTGGAACGTGTCCTTGTGGACCTACGAAGTTCAGTAGCAACTTGATCCGAAGTACCTTGATCAACATCATTTATTTCCTCTCCAGTCGGTGTAGGCACCACAGGAACATTTTCCTGAGCTACACTACTTTCCGGTTCAAGAGGTAGTACTTCATTGAGTTCTACTTTCCTCCCACTTACTCCTTTCGAGAGAAACTCTTTCTCCAGAAAGGATCTGTTCTTGGCAACAAAGATCTTGCCTTCGGATCTAAGGTAGAAGGTATACCCAATGGTTTCCTTAGGGTATCCTATGAAGACGTATTTTTCCGACTTGGGTTCAAGCTTTTCAGGTTGAAGTTTCTTGACATAAGCATCGCATCCCCAAACTTTTAGAAACGACAGCTTAGGTTTCTTCCCAAACCATAATTCGTACGGTGTCGTCTCAACGGATTTAGACGGTGCCCTATTTAAAGTGAATGTAGCTGTCTCTAGAGCGTATCCCCAAAATGATAGCGGTAAATCGGTAAGAGACATCATAGATCGCACCATATCCAATAGAGTGCGATTAAGACGTTCAGACACACCGTTACGCTGAGGTGTTCCAGGCGGCGTGAGTTGTGAAACGATTCCACATTTACTTAAGTGCGTACCAAATTCGTGACTTAAATATTCTCCTCCACGATTTGATCGTAAGAACTTTATTTTTCGGTCACGTTGATTCTCTACCTCATTCTGAAATTCCTTGGACTTTTCAAAGGTCTCAGACTTGTGTTTCATCAAGTAGACATACCCATATCTACTTAAGTCATCAGTGAGAGTGAGAACATAATGATATCCTCCGCGAGCCTCAACGCTCATTAGACCGCACACATCAATATGTATGATTTCCAATAAGTTGGTTGCTCGCTCCATTGTTCCGGAGAACGGAGTCTTTGTCATTTTGCCCATGAGGCATGGTTCGCATGTGTCAAATGAGTCATAATCGAGAGACTCTAAAAGTCCATCAGCATGGAGCTTCTTCATGCGCTTGACACCAATGTGACCAAGGCGGCAGTGCCACAAGTATGTGGGACTATCGTTATCAACCTTACATCTTTTGGTATTCACGCTATGAATATGTGTAACATTACGTTCGAGATTCATTAAGAATAAACCATTGACCAGCGGGGCATGACCATAAAACATATCTCTCATATAAATAGAACAACCATTATTCTCGGATTTAAATGAGTAGCCATCTCGCATTAAACGAGATCCAGATACAATGTTCATGATCAAAGTTGGCACTAAATAACAATTATTGAGGTTTAAATCTAATCCCGTAGGTAAATGTAGAGGTAGCGTGCCGACGGCGATCACATCGACCTTGGAACCATTCCCGACGCGCATCGTCACCTCGTCCTTTGCTAGTCTCCGCTTATTCCGCAGCTCCTGCTTTGAGTTACAAATATGAGCAACTGCACCGGTATCAAATACCCAGGAGCTACTACGAGTACTGTTAAGGTACACATCAATTACATGTATATCACATATACCTTTAGTGTTGCCGGCCTTCTTGTCCGGTAAGTATTTGGGGCAGTTCCGCTTCCAGTGACCCTTCCCTTTGCAATAAAAGCACTCTGTCTCAGGCTTGGGTCCATTCTTTGGCTTCTTCTCGACAACTGGCTTACCAGGCGCGGCAACTTCCTTGCTGTCTTTCTTGAAGTTCTTCTTACCCTTGCCCTTCTTGAACTTAGTGGTTTTATTGACCATCAACACTTGATGTTCCTTTTTTATTTCCACCTCCGCTGACTTCAGCATTGAAAATACTTCAGGAATAGTTTTCACCATCCCCTGCATATTGTAGTTCATCACAAAGCTCTTGTAGCTCGGTGGGAGCGACCGAAGGATTCTGTCAATGACCGCCTCGTCCGAGAGGTTAATGTCCAGCTGGGACAAGCGGTTGTGCAACCCAGACATTTTGAGCATGTGCTCACTGACAGAACTATTTTCCTCCATCTTACAACTATAGAACTTGTCGGAGACTTCATATCTCTCGACCCGGGCATGAGCTTGGAAAACCATTTTCAGCTCCTCGAACATCTCATATGCTCTGTGTTGCTCAAAACGCTTTTGGAGCCCCGGTTCTAAGCTGTAAAGCATGCCGCACTGAACGAGGGAGTAATCATCAGCATGTGACTGCCAAGCGTTCATAACGTCTTTGTTCTCTGGGATGGGTGCTTCACCTAGCGGTCCTTCTAGGACATATAATTTCTTGGCAGCTATGAGGATGATCCTCATGTTCCGGACCCAGTCCGTATAGTTGCTGCCATCATCTTTAATTTTGGTTTTCTCTAGGAACGCGTTGAAGTTGAGGTTGACATGAGTGTTGGCCATTTGATCTACAAGACATTTTTGCAAAGGTTTTTAGACTAAGTTCATGATAATTAAGTTCATCTAATCAAATTATTTAATGAACTCCCACTCAGATTAGACATCCCTCTAGTCATCTAAGTGTTACATGATCCGAGTCGACTAGGCCGTGTCTGATCATCACGTGAGACGGACTAGTCATCACGGTGAACATCTCCATGTTGATCGTATCTTCCATACGACTCATGTTCGACCTTTCGGTCTCTGTGTTCCGAGGCCATGTCTGTACATGCTAGGCTCGTCAAGTTAACCTAAGTGTTTTGCACGTGTAAATCTGTCTTACACCCGTTGTATGTGAACGTTAGAATCTATCACACCCGATCATCATGTGGTGCTTCGAAACAACGAACTTCCACAACGGCGCACAGTTAGGGGGAACACTTTCTTGAAATTATTATGAGGGATCATCTTATTTACTACCGTCATTCTAAGTAAACAAGATGCAAAAACATGATAAACATCACATGCAATCAAATAGTGACATGATATGGCCAATATCATATAGCTCCTTTGATCTTCATCTTCGGGGCTCCATGATCATCTTCGTCACTGGCATGACACCATGATCTCCATCATCGTGTCTCCATGAAGTTGCTCGCCAACTATTACTTCTACTACTATGGCTAACGGTTTAGCAATAAAGTAAAGTAATTACATGGCATTTAATCATTGACACGCAGGTCATACAATAATTAAGACAACTCCTATGGCTCCTGCCGGTTGTCATACTCATCGACATGCAAGTCGTGATTCCTATTACAAGAACATGATCTCATACATCACATATATATCATTCATCACAACTTTTGGCCATATCACATCACAAGCATATGCTGCAAAAACAAGTTAGACGTTCTCTAATTGTTGTTGCATGTTTTACGTGGTTGCAATATGCTGCAAAAACAAGTTAGACCTCCTCACAAGCATAACGTTTTCTTACCTACGTAAAAGCCACAATGTGATATGCCAACTTCTATTTACCCTTCATAAGGACCATTTTCATCGAATCCGCTCCAACTAAAGTGGGAGAGACAGACACCCGCTAGCCACCTTATGCAACTAGTGCATGTCAGTCGGTGGAACCTGTCTCACGTTAGCGTGCGTGTAAGGTCGGTCCGGGCCGCTTCATCCCACGATACTGTTGAAGCAAAATAAGACTAGTAGTGGCGAGAAAGTTGACAACATCTACGCCCACAACAAATTTGTGTTCTACTCGTGCAAAGAGAACTACACATAGACCTAGCTCATGATGCCACTGTTGGGGAACGTTGCAGAAAATAAAAAAATTCCTACGTTTCACCAAGATCAATCTATGAGTTCATCTAGCAACGAGAGAGAGGAGTGCATCTACATACCCTTGTAGATCGCGAGCGGAAGCGTTCAAGAGAACGGGGTTGAGGGAGTCGTACTCGTCATGATCCAAATCACCGATGATCCTAGTGCTGAACGAACAGCACCTCCGCGTTCAACACACGTACAGTTGGGGAAGACGTCTCCTCCTTCTTGATCCAGCAAGGGGAAAGGAGAGGTTGATGGAGATCGAGCAGCACGACGGCGTGGTGGTGGATGCAGCAGCGATCTCGGCAGGGCTTCGCCAAGCTTCTATGAGAGGGAGAGGTGTAGCAGAGGGAGAGGGAGGCGCCAAGAGCATGGGTGCGGCTTCCCTCCCTCCCCCATCTTTATATAGGGCCCCTAGGGGGGCGCCGGCCCTAGGAGATGCAATCTCCAAGGGGGGCGGCGGCCAGGGGGGAAACTTGCCCCCCAAGCCAGGTGGAGGCGCCCCCACCCCTAGGGTTTCCAACCCTAGGCGCAGGGGGGCCCAAGGGGGGGCGCACCAGCCCACCAGGGGCTGGTTGCCCTCCCACTTCAGCCCATGGGGCCCTCTGGGATAGGTGGCCCCACCCGATGGACCCCCGGGACCCTTCCGGTGGTCCCGGTACAATACCGGTGACCCCAGAAACTTTCCCGATGGCCGAAATCTGACTTCCTATATATAATTCTTTACCTCCGGACCATTCCAGAAGTCCTCGTGACGTCCAGGATCTCATCCGGGACTCCGAAAAACTTTCGGGTTACTGCATACTCATATCTCTACAACCCTAGCGTCACCGAACCTTAAGTGTGTAGACCCTACGGGTTCGGGAGACACGCAGACATGACCGAGATGACTCTCCGGTCAATAACCAACAGCGGGATCTAGATACCCATGTTGGCTCCCACATGCTCCTCGATGATCTCATCAGATGAACCATGATGTCGAGGATTCGAGTAACCCCATATACAATTCCCTTTGTCAATCGGTACGTTACTTGCCCGAGATTCGATCATCGGTATCCCAATACCTCGTTCAATCTCGTTACCGGCAAGTCACTTTACTCGTATCGTAATGCATGATCCCGTGACCAAACACTTGGTCACTTTGAGCTCATTATGATGATGCATTACCGAGTGGGCCCAGAGATACCTCTCCGTCATACGGAGTGACAAATCCCAGTCTCGATCCGTGTCAACCCAACAGATACTTTCAGGGATACCTGTAGCATACCTTTATAGTCACCCAGTTACGCTGTGACGTTTTATACACCCAAAGCACTCCTACGGTATCCGGGAGTTACATGATCTCATGGTCTAAGGAAAAGATACTTGACATTGGAAAAGCTCTAGCAAACGAACTACACGATCTTGTGCTATGCTTAGGATTGGGTCTTGTCCATCACATCATTCTCCTAATGATGTGATCCCGTTATCAGCGACATCCAATGTCCATAATCAGGAAACCATGACTATCTGTTGATCAACGAGCTAGTCAACTAGAGGCTCACTAGGGACATGTTGTGGTCTATGTATTCACACATGTATTACGATTTCCGCATAATACAATTATAGCATGAATAACAGACAATCATCATGAACAAGGAAATATAATAATAATCTTTTATTATTGCCTCTAGGGCATATTTTCAACACCCACACCCCTGGTCAAGGCGCACCAAGACCCCCCTTAGAAGGAATAAGATCAAATCCCAAAGGCATAAGATCAAGATCTCTAAAAAGGGGGATAACAATCGGTGGGGAAGGGAAATGAGGGGATTTATTTCCTACCACCTTTGACAACGCCCCAATGGACTTGGAGGGCAAGAAATCAGCCCCCTCCACCCCTATATATAGTGGGGAGGCGCATGGGAGCTACACTCCTTGCCCCTGGCGCAGCCCTCCCCCTCTCCAACTCCACCTCCTCTTCAATAGTGCATGGCGAAGCCCTGCCGGAGAACTCCAAGCTCCACCACCATGCCGTCGTGCTGCCGGAGCTCTCCCTCAACTTCTCCTCTCCCCGTGCTAGATCAACAAGGAGGAGACATCCCTGGGCTGTACGTGTGTTGAACGCGGAGGCGCCGTCCGTTCAGCATTAGATCGGATCTTCCGCGATTTGAATCGCCGCGATTACGACTCCCTCATCCGCGTTCTAGTGACGCTTCCGCTTAGCGATCTTAAAGGTATGAAGATGCTCATCTTCTCCCTCTCTTGTTGCTAGAATCCATAGATCGATCTTGGTGATGCGTAGAAAATTTTGAATTATTGCTATGATCCTCAACAGGTCTACACCATGCGTTCGTCCTACCAAGCCCGCTTCGCTGGTTTCTACCATGGACCCGCACTGGCGCATCACCTAGAGATCTTGGGCACCGCTCCGCATCAAGTTTTTCATCTAGCTCGCCCTGCTCGGCCGCTGCTGGACCGCCAACCGCTTGGCGCGCCACGGCCTTCCCCATGAGCCATGCTGCCTTCTCTACGATCAAGAGCCCGAGTCTATGCAGCATCTTCTCGCGGGCTGCTCCTTCTCCCACCAACTTTGGCATGAGGTGTTATCTTGGTGTCGGTCCAGTGCCACGATTCTTGACCAAGACGAGGAGTTTATCGCCTGGCTCTCCTCGGCCATCTCTAGTACCATGAGTTTCCTCCGTCGTGGTCTCGCCTCCATCGCCATCCTCACCGCATGGTGCCTATGGAAGCACCGCAATGGATGCCTCTTCGATGGCGACCAGCCTGCTGTGGGCTGCGCTGTGCACATGATCCAGGAGGAGGCGTGGCTTTGTGCCCGAGCCGGTGCTAAGGGGCTTGCCCTTATCCTATCGGAGACATAGGCCTGGGCCACTATGGCTGGCACACCCGCGTACCCTGTGTGTCGCGACTTATGATGCAAGCCATCCCTCACTACTGGAAACAGAGAATTTACCATCAGTCTGATCTTTGTCGTCTGCTAGCGGAAAACGGACGGCAAAGAATTGGCTGACGGCAAAGATCCTATTTGCCATCAGCCAGTTCTTTACTGTCGACTGGCGGACGACAAAGAGGTGGGTGGGGTCCAGTGGAGAAACCCTAATGGCCCACCAGCCCCCCTCTTTGTCGTCCGCTATCTGACGGCAAAGAACGAGCCCATTAACGGCCTCCAACGACCACCCCTCCCTATCTCCCCGGCCCCACCCCTCTCTCTTCACCTCTCTCTCCACCCGCGTGCCCCCGTGCCCGCACCGCCGCCGCCGTCCCACCACCCTCCCTGCCCCGGAGCTCCCCACCCTCATTGTCTTGTCGCCCCTACCACCGCTG
>NC_057795.1:549252597-549260883 GCF_018294505.1 Triticum aestivum | reverse complement strand
CGCCGCCCCATCACCCCCGATCCCCATCGCCCCCATCCTCCTGCCCCGGAGCCCCGTCGTTCCAGGCCGCCCTGCCCTGCCCTCCTCCTCCACCGCCGCTCGGTCGCTACCGCCGTCCCGCACCCCTCCTCCACCGCCACCCGTCGCCACCGCTGTCCTCTCTCTGGTGAGCTCCACCACCTGCCCTCTCTCGTTTTTTCTTCTTTTTTCTATTTTGTTAGATTTACTTTAGTTTGGGCTTAGTTTAATTTAATTTTAGTTAGGTTGATGGCAAAAACAATAATGTTATGTTACTCATCTTTCGATTTCAATGTGCAGTTGTTTCGTCGCTGCAAGGGTCTGGTGTTCGACGAGCTCCGCCCCTGCGTTCGTGGGTGAGCACAAATGACATCTCCTCCTTCCCCCTTAATTATTTGCTCTGTTCCGGCCTTCGTGCCGATGACACTATCTAGGTAACTAGTCGCATAACCAGTATGCGTCTCCCGTCCGAAATATGCATTTAGTTGCATATTTACCACCGTAACTCATTCGGATTGTCCAGCAATTTCCATGGACAACCCGAGTATGTGTATATTGAGTACGTTCTCCATGCTCTACCCCATTCCGAGACAAAAATTTGTCAGCGCCTCCCTGTTGTTCTCCGGATGCACATTCTCTCAACTTTTTGCCGACACGTGTATCGGGAGAACAGCGGGGAGGTGTTGCTGAATTTTTTTCTCGGAATGGGGTAGGGCATGGAGAACATACTCAATCTACACATATTTGGGTGGGATTAGGACCTATCTTTACCTATTAGAGTGTAGGTTGCATGGACGTAATAAAATTGACAAACTAGATTAACTGATGAATATACATGCTGAATTATATATATTTCTTGTCTGTCTAGTAGCTAAGCAAGATGAGTGATCGTGCATGGATGTACACCGGGTGCACTAGTCAGAAAGAGATTACCAATGAATGGTTAACAAAATCCAAGGGGTTTGTGAAAGCCGCATTTGCAAATGGCCAGAGGAAAAACTGGTGCCCTATGTCCGGTGCAAGAAGGGAAAAGAGGACACATGAGGAAATGGGCAAACACCTGCAGAAGTGTGGTTTTATGCACGGTTATAGGGTGTGGACATTTCATGGTGAGTCTTCCCAATGTGCCAGAGCTGAGGTGGTTCATCGTCGCACCGACGAGCATGATACCAGGATGGAAGACATGGTGCAAAACTTTGATGTTGCTCGGGATTCGGACAAAGAGATGAAGGAATCTGCAAAGGCCTTCAATGAAATGTTGGAGCCTTCAAAACGTCTTCTTCTTCTTCTTCTTCTAACTTTCTTACTCGCATTTTTGCAGGTATGATTCACTTCATGGAAGAAGCATTGATGGAGTGCTAGTGTTTAGTTCTTGTTTTCAATTTTATTGATGAACAAGAGAGGCGAATTTATGTGCATGGTGGTAGTTGTGCATCGGGGGGTGGCAGCTATGCATGCAGTAGTTGCCGTTTGATTCGCCCCATCGTGCATTGCACTTTTTGGCAGAGCCCTGCCCGCGCCCGTGATTGCTAGGCTATGATTTCCCGCCACAACCTAGCTACTAGCTAACCTGTACAGTTCTCCTTGGGCTTTAACATGATGGTGGGCTGGTAGTTGGGCTTGTGGGCTTTTGGGATGCATGTGTTGCTCCTACTTCCGAGTGGACAACGATGCATAGATGGCTGGTAGTTTATTCAGTTGCCTATCCCTCTAAAAAAATCCCTCGCCCTATATATATTAACCTCCCCAATCCACACACTCTCCATTCACTCTTTGCGCTCCTTCTCTTCTTGCATGCACAGATGGCCCCTCCCTCTAGAGTAGTTTTAAAGGTTTGCTTCCTTCGTGTGTGACAACACTTTATTTTCACCTGTCCAACAAATCATTTACTTAATTTTGTTCCTTGCTTTCATTGCTGCAGCGCCCCATGGATAGTGATGAAGACAATGTTGTTCTCACTAGGTTTGTCCTTACTACCATTGGAGATGCTTTCCCTAGGTGGGTTTTTGTTTCTCAAACAACCTTTTTTGCTAATTGTATAGTTTGTAGCTAATGCAGGTCAGCTAGAGCTAAGAAGGCAAAGAACTCGTTAACTCCTTCAGCGCCTATGCCCCTGCCGCTCCTACGTCACCCTCACGCCCTCGCAGACGATGATGTTGATGTCGATGCAGCCAAAGCATTGCGCACCTTCTTCAACGTCGTTGATTATGCCCCAGCTCAGAATCCCCTAAGGCTCCACTTCGCTTCTGAGACAACTATCTATGGCAAGCTCTTCATGGCTACGACTGCTCTCATGGTTTTGCTCGGCCACAAGCGCTACGACATATCAGAGAGCCCCGCCGGTGTTATGCATGTTTTTACTCGAAGCATCAAGGACGCCGTGCTGCTCGAATCGCAAGTGCATGCTGCATTCGGTGTCATACTATACGTCCATCGCGTGTCTATGGTTGACCGCGAGTTTTGTTATGCACGCGGCGAAGCTGCTGCGTTCAAGTTGTATGAGCACGACCGTTTGTGATGTGTGCCTGCTGATGTGGCTTATGGCATCGTCAATCTGTATCATGTTTCTGTTTCTTATGTGTCCCTACTGATGTGGCTTGTGGCTACGGCATTCTGTATCCTGTTTTTATTTCCATGTTGTGTTTCGAAGAGCTTGTCTCTAAAAATAATATTATCTCATGTTGTATCTCATTATCTTTTGTCATGGATATTATAGCCAGAAAATGGTGTGTGTCTATTATGGTCTGTATCTTTTTTGTAATTTCTTGTATTTGTATGACTGTTGTTTTCCTATGTACTTGAAAAAAAATCGAAAGAATGTGTTGCTGAAATTAGAGTTGCAAATAGTGCATCTTGTCGCAAAGTTCTTCGGTTTTTTATGTCCGAGATACTACATTTGGGCGCCTGTAAAAAAATCATCTGCTATCTCGCCCAGTCTGTGCCTACCTAGCTCATTTCCTCTTTGACTGGGGTAGTTGCTGCGTGGGTACTATTTTTTTTCTTTGCTAAAAGCTACTGTCTCTGTCCCACAATTTAAGTCATTTTTCGTCACTACAGTTGTGTAATACATGGGACGGGGCAGTATCAACATCTGACTTTGCCCAATGTTTTCAGATGGCCTATCTTATTTCTCTACGGAGCTTCCTATAGCTGCATGGCCAGATGGTGCATGTCGATTCTTCAGTGGTCTGCATGTCAAGTGTCTCCCCTTTATATTTTTATATAACGCGTGTTCCCATATCTGGCTTGTCTGTGCTTCCCATTGGTCGACCCGACCCTAGGCACCTACTAAAAATTTTATATGGACTCTGCATGGGCTACGCATGCCTAATAAAAATGTAGGTGCATGTCTACTGCCACTTGTCGACACATCATTGGCATGCCCCCCCCCCCAAAAGCTGCAAACAATTTGTTCCCCCTGCGTATGAGTTTCCATACGTACCATAGCGCTAGCTGTGCATGGTTACCCCCGCGTGGCACGTCGCCATTCGCTGAGCTCCTAGGTATAGCTGTACGGATGGGGCAAGATGTACAATTCGTCAGGTTCGTATTTTCTACCCGCATAGAAAATGTTAGATTCTCTCGTCGTCGCTAGTTTTGTACAGCCAGTGGTTGTTTGAGGGCTTCCTTTCCCATCGTGCCCTGGCTAGCCAATTGGGAGAGGCTTGGCTGATGGCGCGTTTTTAGAGTTTGTTGAAGTGTATGTTCGTCAAGTTGGTATACACTTGTTGTCGAGCAGTGTTGATTTGATTGCTCTCCTTTCCCATCAAGCCGCGGCTGGCCAATTGGGAGCCGATGACAAGGGTTGATCTTAATCATGCGCGGCTGGTGTCCTTTCTACCGTGACGGTACCATTACGTTGTGGAGAGAGGGAGCGCAGTACTATATTTTTTACATGGTCGCTTCTGCGTCGTAGTTCACGTTGCGTGACATTTGTACTGTAGCCAGAGCATGAGTGACTTCACAAACAAAAGCAAAAAAGGACGGGGTTGTGCGTCCCATCTACATAGTTGTTGCAGCATTGTAAAAAACAAATCGGCCAATGGGTGCAGCTTTGTAACCCAGCCAATGGGGGCGGGGTGTTAGTACGATCAGCTTCTTTTTCCCGTATCTCGCGTGCTACCCCTACTAGTCAGCTGGTGAGATAGGTGCAATGTCTACTTTAAAAAAGCAACGGTTTGTTTGTGAAAAATACCCAACTCCTCCCCCCTCCCCTACTCCAGACACAACTCCATCAACAATGTACCAAGCCTCTTGCCTCCATGTCGAAGAGCATTTTGAATGTTGTCATGGCGCTCATAGTGGATGACACGGACGGCCATGTGTGCTTGTCGGGGGAGGTGGTTGGGGGGTCCGAGCTTCAGAGGAAGCTGGATGGAGGAGGTGTGGATGATGCTATGGCGGATTCATCTTCAGCTGCCAGCTGGGTGGCGAAGGAGGCCACCAATAGTGATGAGGATCATTGGGAAGCGCAAGAGAAGGAGTGGGAGGCGGTGTTCACCGAGGCAATGGAACAGCTGGCCGGCGAGGCTAAAGCAGTGAGAGAGCTGCTCGCGAGTGAGGCTAAAGTCGCAGGAGAGCTACTCGTGGGTGATGCTAAAGTTGTTGGAGAGCTGCAGGCGGGCGAGGCTAAAGACGCGGGAGAGCTTCTCACCAGCGAGGCTAAACAGGCGAGAGATATGCTCGTCGGTGGGGCCAAGCTCGATGGGGCGGTGCTGCCAATGGTGGGCAGTAATGGAAAGGTCGACGACATCTCCGGTGAGCCAACGGTGGCCTGCCTGCCATCGTGTGCCTCCAACGCATCTGGATCCGGAGAGATTACAATCATCTACCTGTCATCCGATGAGGAATGCGATTCCTTCTCGGATTTACCTTGAACTCGGCTAGTTCTTTGTTGTTGGTTTTATGTTGAGCTAAACTAGTGATTAGACGTGTAGTCGCACGCTTTTACGTTTCCAATTTCGGTGTGTTTCATGTTTTTCAAGTTGAAACAAAAAATGATCTAGTCGTGTGAAAACAAGAGATATAGTAGAAATATATGATTGTGCGTCCATACGTCGTTTTTGGCCAATTGTTGCCTGGACATTCCATGCATGTGTATTGCTTGTGTTGGTCCTTGCGCTTTGACGTTTAGGCTGCATCATGTGGTTTGTTGTCGTTCATGGGTGCTAAAACAAAAAAAGGGCAAACACAAAAATGAAAAAGAAAGTGCCTCAATGCCCTTTTTATTTGAAAGATGTTGTTAAACATCAGGATCTCTTCGGGGTTACAAGTCAGATAGGAGATAGGGCTAGTCTAGCTACAACTAGGAACATAAAAAATGCACAAACTATCCTTGTTTTCCGGATGCTTTTCTTTTCTTCATTTATATGTTGTGCCATAGAGGCGCTTGACTCTTAAAGTGACGCTATTTTGTTCCTGGCCTCTATGAGCTCGATCTATGTCAAGGCCAACTCTTCCTCTACTCTGCATTGTCGTCGCTCCGCGGCTTCTTCAGCCTCTCTTTGTTGTATTGCCTCTTGTTTTCTCTTGTAAGCCAACATTGAGCTCGCATACTTCTTGAGTAGATCCTGCCAGACCCAGAGGAAGCAACCCTGTGTTGGGAGTGGGATTATATGGCGTAATAGGTGGGAAAATTGGAGAGTTTTTTTAGCGAGCAAGATAAATGCGAACCTGAACCCCCCTGTAGCATTGGCATATGACCATCTGCCTCAATGGGTTTCCGCATCTGAGGAAGCGACGAGCATGGTTGTTCGGTGTGTTTGCGGTGAAGACAATAGCTGGTAGACTACACGCGCACAACAACGTGGGTGGGGCTTCGCTCCACTGCTTCGGCGAGCTCGGTGTGGCGAATAATGTCGGGCCTGTCAAGGCGGTGGTGGAGCTGAAGCTTTGGCCGCTACTCTTCAGCTGGCTATTTGTAGCCATTGTGTTCTTAGTGTGCTAGGTTTTTTTTGTTTTTCTATTTTGAGGAATGGTGTGCTAGGTATGACTTACGTCTTGGGGTCGCATGCTTATTTATAGCATCATCCTCTCAGATGTTGGGTGCTTGTTTGATTAATGGGCCTAGCCTGCTAAGATGATGGGTTTGAGCATCCTGGATGAGAGATGGTTTGGGCCTTGCATCTAGCTGGGCTTGTGGGCTCAATTTGTTACTCTGGTCGCTAGGCTGTACCCGTTCTGACATATCTATGACACATTGTATGTTGTGTCAATAGACACCAGGTAAGTACATGTGTGCCAGGGCCATGTGTCGGCCGTTGCATGCATGCGTAGCTACCATCATGGGTAGAAAATTATAGGCGAATTTATGTGCATGGTGGTAGCTGTGCATCGGGGGGTGGCAGCTACACATGCAGCAGCTGCCGTTCGATTCGCCCCATCGTGCATTGCACTTTTTTGCAGAGCCCTGCCTGCGCCTGTGATTGCCAGGCTATGATTTCCTGCCACAACCTAGCTACTAGCTGACCTGTAAAGTTCTCCTTGGGTTTTAACATGATGGTGTGCTGGTAGTTGGGCTTGTGGGCTTTTGGGATGCATGTGTTGCTCCTGCTTCCGGGTGGACAGCGATGCACAGATGGCTGGTAGTTTATTCAGTCGACCCATCCCTCCAAAAAAATCCTTCGCCCTATATATATTAACCTCCCCAATCCACACACTCTCCATTCACTCTTTGCGCTCCTTCTCTTCTTGCATGCACAGATGGCCCCTCCCTCTAGAGCAGCTTTGAAGGTTTGCTTCCATCGTGTGTGCCAACACTTTATTTTCACCCGTCCAACAAATCGTTTACTTCATTTTGTTCCTTGCTTTCATTGCTACAGCGCCCCATGGAAAACGATGAAGACAATGTTCTTACCAGGTTTGTACTTACTACCATTGGAGATGCTTTCCCCAGGTGGGTTTTTGTTTTTCACGCCACCTTTTTGCTAACTGTATAGTTTGACGCTAATGCAGGTCAGCTAGAGCTAAGAAGGCAAAGAACGTGTCAACTCCTTCGGCGTCTGTGCCCCTACCGCTCCTACGTCATCCTCACCCCCCTGCGGACGATGACGTTGTTGTCGATGCAGCCAAAGCATTGCGCAGCTTCTTCAACATTGTTGATTCTGTCCCAGCTCAGAATCTCCTAATGCTCCACTTTGCTTCTAAGGCAGCTATCTGTAGCAAGCTCTTCATGGCTACGATTGCTCTCATGGCTTTGCTTGGCCACAAGCGCTACAACATATCAAAGAGCCCAGCCGGTGTTTTGTATGTTTCTACTCGAAGCATCGAGGACGCCGTGATGCTCGAATCGCAAGTGCATGTTGTGTTCGATGTCATACTGTCCTTCCATCGCGTGTCTACGGTCGACCGCGAGTTTTGTTATGCACGCGGCGAAGCTGCTGCATTCAAGTTGTATGAGCACGACCGTTTCTGATGTGTCCCTGCTGATGTGGCTTGTGTCTTCGGCAATCCGTATCCTGTTTCCGTATCTGATGTGTGCCTGCTGATGTGGCTTGTAGCTTCGGCAATTTGTATCTTGTTTTTATTTTCATGTTGTGTTTCAAAGAGCTTGTCTCTAAAAATAATATTATCTCGTATTGTATCTCATTATCTTTTGTCATGGATATTATAGCCAGAAAATGGTGTGTGTCTGTTACGGCTTGTATCTATTTTCTAATTTCTTGTATTTGTATGACTGTTGTTTTCCTATGTACCTAAAAATAAAACCGAAAGAATGTGTTGCTGAAATTAGCGTTGCAAGTAGTGCATCTTCTCGCAAAGTTCTTCGGTTTTTCATGTCCGAGATACTACATTTGTGCGCCTGTGAAAAAATCATCTGCTGTCTCGCCCAGTCTATGTCTTCCTAGCTCATTTTCTCTTTGACTGGGGTAGTTGCTACGTGCGTACTATCTTTTTTCCTTCGCTAAAAGCTATTGTCTCCGTCCCACAATTTAAGTCGTTTTTCATCACTACACTCGTGTAATACATGGGACAGGGCAGTATCAACATCTGCCTTTGCCCAATGTTTCCAGATGGCATATCTTATTTCTCTACGTAGCTTCCGATAGCTGCATGGCCAAATGGTGCGTGTCGATTCTTCAGTGGTCTGCATGTCATGTGTCCCCCTTTATATTTTAATATAACAGGCGTTCCCATCTCTAGCTTGTCCGTGCTTCCCATTGGTCGACCTGACCCTAGACACCTACTAACAATTGTATATGGACTCTGCATGGGCTACGCATGCCTAATAAAAAATGTAGGATGCATGTCTACTGCCACTTGTCGACA
>NC_057795.1:549248517-549251999 GCF_018294505.1 Triticum aestivum | reverse complement strand
ACAATTTGTTCCCCCTGCTTCTGAGTTTCCATATGTACCATAGCGCTAGCTGTGCATGGTTACTCCCGCGTGGCGTGTCGCCATTCGCTGAGCGCCTAGGTATAGTTATGTGGATTGGGCACGATGTACAGTTCGGCAGGTTCGTATTTTCTACCCGCATAGAAAATGTTAGATTCTATCGTCGTCACTATTTTGTACGGCCAGTGGTTGTTTGAGGGCTTCCTTTCCCATCGTGCCGCGGCTAGCCAATTGGGAGAGGTTTGGCTGATGGCGCGTTGTCAGAGTTTGTTGCAGTGTACGTTCGTCAAGTTGGCATACACTTGCCGTCAAGCAGTGTTGACTTGATTGCTCTCCTTTCCCATCAAGCTGTGGCTGGCCAATTGGAAGCCGATGACATGGGTCAGTCTGAATCATGCGCGGTTGGTGTCCTTTCTACCATGACGGTACCATCACGCTGTGGAGAGAAGGAGCGTAGTAGTGTACTTTTTACATGTCGCTTCTGTGCCGTGGCTCATGCCACGTGACATCTGTAATGTGGGCAGAGCATGAGTGACTTCACAAACAAAAGAAAAAAAAGACGGGGTTGTGCGTCCCATCTACATAGCTGTTGCAGCATTGCAAAAAACAAATCGGCCAATGGGTGCAACTTTGTAACCCAGCCAATGGGGGTGGGGTGTTAGTACGATCAGCTTCTTTTTCCCATATCTCGCGTGCTACCCCTACTAGTCAGCTGGTTTGCGAGATAGGTGCGATGTGTGCTTTAAAAAAGCAACGGTTTGTTCATGAAAAATACCCCACTCCTCCCCTCCTCCCCTACTCCACAGACACAACTGCATCAACAACGTACCAAGCCTCTTGCCTCCATGTCGAAGAGCGTTTTCAACATTGTCATGGCGCTCACGGCGGATGACACGGACGACCATGTGTGCTTGTCGAAGGAGGCGGTTGGGGGGTCCGAGCTTTAGAGGAAGCTGGATGGAGGAGGTGTGGATGATGCTGTGGCGGATTCATCTGCAGCTGCCGGCTTGGTAGCGAAGGAGGCCACTGACAGTGACGACGAATGAAAAAAGAAGAGCGTTGGGAAGCGCAAGAGAAGGAGTGGGAGGCGGTGTTCGCCGAGGCAAGGGAACAGGTGGCCGACGAGGCTAAAGCAGCGAGAGAGCTGCTCGCGGGCGAGGCTAAAGTTGCTGGGGAGCTGCTCGCGGGTGATGCTAAAGCTGTTGGAGAGCTACTGGCAGGCGAGGCTAAAGATGCGGGAGAGCTTCTCACCGACGAGGCTAAGCAGGCGAGAGGGATGCTAGCCGGCGGGGACGAGCTCGATGGGGCGGTGCTACCGATGGTGGGCGGTGGTGGAAAGGTTGACGGCATCTCCGGTAAGCCAACGGTGGCCTGCCTGCCACCGTGTGCCTCCAACGCGTCGGGATCCGGAGAGATCCCAATCATCTACCTGTCATCCGACGAGGAATGAGATTCCTTCTCGGATTTACCTTGAACTCGGCTCGTTCTTTGTTGTTGGTTTTCTGTTGAGCTAAACTAGTGATTAGACATGTAGTCACCCGCCTTTACGTTTCCAATGTGAGTGTGTTTCATGTTTTTCAAGTTGAAATAAAAAAATGATCTAGTCGTGTGAAAACGAGAGATTTAGTATAAATATATGATTTGTGCGTCCATACGTCGTTTTTGGCCAATTGTTGCCCGGACATTCCATGCATGTGTATTGCTCGTGTTGATCCTTGCGCTTTGATGTTTAGGCTGCGCCGTGTGGTTTGCTGTCGTTCATGAGTGCTAAAACAAAAAAAGGGGCGAACACAAAAATTAAAAAGAAAATGCCTCGGTGCCCTTTTTATTCGAAAGAACTTGGTAAACATCAGGATCTCTTCGGGGTTACAAGTCAGGTAGGAGATAGGGCTAGCCTAGCTACAACTAGGAACATAAAAAATGCACAAAACATCCTTGTTTTTCGGATGCTTTTCTTTGCTTCATTTATACGGTGTGCCATAGTGGCGCTGGACTCTTCAAGTGATGCTATTTTGTTCCTGGCCTCTATGAGCTCGATTTGTGTCAAGGCCCACTCTTCCTCTACTCTGCACTGTAGTTGCTCCACGGCTTCTGCAGCCTCTCTTTGTTGTATTGCCTCTTGTTTGCTCTTGTAAGCCACCATTGAGCTCGCATACTTCTCGAGTAGATCTCGCCAGATCCAGAGGAAGCAACCATGTGTTGGGAGTGGGATTATATGGTTTTATAGGTGGGAAAATTGGAGAGCTTTTTAGCGAACATGATAAATGCACACCTGAACCCCCTGTAGCATTGGCATCTGACCATCTGCCTCAATGGGTTTCCGCATTTGAGGAAGCGATGAGCATGATTGTTCAACGTGTTTGCGGTGAAGACAGTAGCCGGCAGAGTGCACTCGCACAACACCGTGGGTGGGGCTTCGCTCCACTGCTCCGGTAAGCTCGGTGTGGCGAATGATGTCGGGCCTATCAAGGCGGTGGTGGAGCTGAAGCTTTGGTTGCTACTCTTCAACTGGCTGTTTGTAGCCATTGTGTTCTTGGTGTGCTAGGTTTTTTCTTTTTCTATTTTGAGGAATGGTGTGCTAGGTATGACTTACGTCTTGGGGGCGCATGCTTATTTATAACATCAGCCTCTCAGATGTTGGGTGCTTGTTTGATTAATGGGCCTGGCCTGCTAAGATGGTGGGTTTGAGCATCCTGGATGGGAGATGGTTTGGGCCTTGCATCTAGCCGGGCTTGTGGGCTCAATTTGTTACTCTGGTCGCTAGGTTGTACCCATTCTGACATATCTGTGACACATTCTACGTTGTGTCAATAGCCACCAGGTAAGTACATGTGTGTCAGGGCCATGTGTCGGCCGTTGCATGCATGCGTAGCTACCACCATGGGTAGCAAATTATTTTGAACAATGAGAGGCGAACTTATGTGCATGTTGGTAGCTGTGCATCAGGGGGTGGCAGCTATGCATGCAACAGCTGCCGTTCAATTTGCCCCATCGTGCATTGCACTTTTTGGCAGAGCCCTGCCTGCGCCTGTGATTGCCAGGCTATGATTTCCTGCCACAACCTAGCTACTAGCTGACCTATAAAGTTCTCCTTGGGCTTTAACACGAAGGTGGGCTGGTAGTTGGGCTTGTGGGCTTTTGGGATGCATGTGTTGCTCCTGCTTCTGAGTGGACAACGATGCACATATGGCTGGTAGTTTATTCAGTCGACCCAGCCCTCCAAAGTAATCCCTCGCCCTATATATATTAACCTCCCCAATCCACACACTCTCCATTCACTCTTTGCGCTCCTTCTCTTCTTGCATGCACAGATGGCCCCTCCCTCTAGAGCAGCTTTGAAGGTTTGTACATCGTGCCCCATCCGTACAGCTATACCTAGGCGCTCAGTGAATGGCGACGCGCCACACGGAAGTTACCATGCACAGCTAGCACTATGGTACGTATGGAAACCCATACACAGGGGG
>NC_057795.1:549246405-549247962 GCF_018294505.1 Triticum aestivum | reverse complement strand
AATTATGTGTCAACAAGTGGCAGTAGACATGCAGCCTACATTTTTATTAGGCGTGCTTAGCCCATGCAGAGTCCATATACAATTGTTAGTAGGTGCCAAGGGTCAGGTTGACCAATGGGAAGCACAAACAAGCCAGAGATGGGAACACACGTTATATAAAAATATAAAGGGGAGACACATGGCATGCAAACCACTGAAGAATTGACACACACCATTTGGCCATGCAGCTATAGGAAGCTACATAGAGAAATAAGATAGGCCATCTGGAAACATTGGGCAAAGGCAGATGTTGATACTACCCCCCATGTATTACACGAGTGTTGTGACCAAAAATCTTCAAAGCTTTTTAGCGAGCAAGCTAAATGCACACCTGACCCCCTGTAGCATTGGCATCTGACCATCTGCCTCAATGGGTTTCCGCATTTGAGGAAGCAATGAGCATGATTATTCGGCGTGTTTGCGGTGAAGACAGTAGCCGGCAGAGTGCACTCACACAACAGTGTGGGTGGGGCTTCGCTCCACTGCTCCGGCAAGCTCGGTGTGGCGAATGATGCCGAGCCTATCAAGGCGGTGGTGGAGCTGAAGCTTTGGTTGCTACTCTTCAACTGCTTGTTTGTAGCCATTGTGTTCTTGGTGTGCTAGGTTTTTTCTTTTTCTATTTTGAGGAATGGTGTGCTAGGTATGACTTACGTCTTGGGGTCGCATGCTTATTTATAGCATCAGCCTCTCAGATGTTGGGTGCTTGTTTGATTAATGGGCCTGGCCTGCTAAGATGGTGGGTTTGAGCATCCTGGATGGGAGATGGTTTGGGCCTTGCGTCTAGCTGGGCTTGTGGGCTCAATTTGTTACTCTGGTCGCTAGGTTGTACCCATTCTGACATATGTGTGACACATTCTACGTTGTGTCAATAGCCACCAGGTAAGTATATGTGTGTCAGGGCCATGTGTCGGCCGTTGCATGCATGCGTAGCTACCACCATGGGTAGCAAATTATTTTGAACAATGTGAAAATATATATGTATATATGGATGAACTCCGTGAAACTATGTATGCATTGGATCTTTTAATACCCTATGTGTTCTGTTACATTGATGGACTGCTAGATGTTTGATACATGGGCTATGTTTTGATGTTGAAACTATATATATCATATATATATATATA
Organism: Triticum aestivum; assembly: GCF_018294505.1. Lineage (NCBI taxonomy): Eukaryota > Viridiplantae > Streptophyta > Magnoliopsida > Poales > Poaceae > Triticum > Triticum aestivum. The sequence goes on along the minus strand of NC_057795.1, from coordinate 549,246,799 downwards.
TATATAAATATATATATATATATATAGGACAAATGTTTTCTACAAGCAGTGGTAGTTACCATCACTTGCATTTTGTATGTTGTATGTAGTATTTGTCAAAATTGAGAGTATGTACGTGTAGTATGTAGTATATAACAATGATTAGGTAGTATATACACTAATTTTTAGGTAGTATATATCATGTTTTAAGTATGCTCTTTTTTACGTACAAATATGTACGTATTTCACAAATATAACAAAAACTATAGGTTCATATGCAATTTTTTCATGTAACTTGCTTTAAAATATCTTAGATATAGTATATGAATATATTTAAAATGATAAAGTAGTATATATAGTACCACGTGGTAGTATATGAGACATATGGGGGTAACTACCACCGAGTGGTAGGATG
>NC_057795.1:549245355-549246395 GCF_018294505.1 Triticum aestivum | reverse complement strand
ATGCAGGGGTATAATAGAAAACTGAAAAAAAAGCAACAAGCACTTTGCCGCGCGCGACCGACGGCAAAGGGACCTTTGTCGTCCGCCGCCGACGGTAAAGAAGCCACGTGGCCTGTGCAACCTGGGAGCTGACCCATTTGGTCAGTTTGTTGTCCGTGGCAGACGCAAAGGGCTGGGTCTGCTGACGTCACAAAGCAGACGGCAAAGCTGCACAGCCCTTTGTCGTCTGCTGGCGGACGACAAAGGCTGTCGTTAGCCATCTAACGTGGCTAACGCATTGTTTTTGCCATCCATGTTCTTTGTCATCCGCCACTAATGGTAAAGGGCTTTTGTCGTCCGCTTTGCGGAAGCAGACGACAAAGAACCTGTTTACCGCCGCTCTCTTTGCCGGGCAGGTTTGTTGTCGGTGGCAGATGGCAAAGAGCTTTGCCGTCCGCTTTTGGTGCCTTTGTCGTCTGCCATGACAAACGGCAAATAAGCTGATTCATGTAGTGCATGTGTACGTGCTAGTTAGCCGTTCTTGCTAATTCGATATGTAATGCTCTCATGTACTGTCACCCTACCTATCAATTCAATGATACGCAAAGCTTTTGCGTATTCGCAAAAAAAGTGTGTGGATCACTTTTGTCATTTGTCATTCATCGGGGACTTGTATATGTCCCTTAGCAGTTCGGGCGTACGGATTCTGGTATTCAAGAGACAAATGGGGCGCTTTGCCGGATTCTGGACATGCACTTGACCAATCACATGCATGGCCCCCTCTTTTCTCTTTCCTCCCAATCACACATGCATGGTCTCTCCCTCCTCTCTCTCCTCCCAACTGGACACTAAATCACAAATATCCCATCACATGTTTGTTCCACATCTACTTTTTTCCCTCGCAACCGGATGCTTTGTGATTATTACTAGATGGCTCCCTCCCGTATCATGTCCGCGGACAACGTCTGGACATAAAAACGGACATATACCAGAGAAAATTGCGGTTCAACGTTGAAGATGCCATAAGAGCATGCAACCCTCGGGCTCCTCGAGCCTCCCCC